>NW_020538040.1:178681769-178699020 GCF_003426905.1 Ctenocephalides felis | reverse complement strand
TAGAAGAACTAATTATAAGAAAAATTTCTTCTATAGTTTTTCAAAAAAAACTAATACTTTCAAGTTATTGGCCACTAAAGATCATATATTTTTGTCTTTTTTCTTCGTTTTTTTTGCAAACATATATACATTTTAACGAAAATCATGTAATGAACATTATTTGTTCAATAAAATCTTAATAAATCGGTATTACATAAAGTGTTCTGGGAAAAATATTAAGCAAGCTTTGAAAGAGCAAAGTCGTTTTTTATTTCGTTCAAGATTTAATTGTTGTATTTAAAGCTATCTAGTGTCGAGGTTTTACATTTTATGCATTTTGGTGAAATTGGATTTTATAGTGCTCAACATAAGCTTTAAAATGAGCGCTGTCACAAGTTTTTTGCGTGTAAAATGAGTGAGCTATCATGCAAATAAGAAGGCATATACGAAGTTTTTTTCTTTTAAATCATATGGTTTAATGAGCGCCATTTCCACCAGAATTAAAGTAATTCACATTCCATCTAGAATTCACTTCATTATAGACATCTTGATGGATTCTAGCAGATTCACTACTTTAGTACAAACTATTTTCAGAAAACTCACGATTTTATAAAAACTTTTTTTTTTCATTTTTTTTTAAAAATCGAAATCATTTTCATTATATCTCAAAAAGAATAAAAGATACGTATAAAAGCATATAGATAAAAATCAAAGGGATCTTTCTGACTTATTATTGTTTTTTATTATTTTTCTTTCACACAAAAATTGACAGAGTTATGAATGCTTAAAGACTGCGCGGCCGCGCGCAAATTGGAACAAAAAGTTTTTATAAAATCGTGAGTTTTCTGAAAATAGTTTGTACCAAAGTGAAAACAATTCGGGTTGTGCCATCACCCCCGGGGGTGAACTTTTCGCTTTTGAACTTGAGGGTAATATGAACCTAATTCGAAAATTTCATGAAATTCGGAGCACAGTAAAAAAATTCAGACCTAAAACGTTCCGTTTACTGCACTATATAGGGATTATTCCATGTTCTTATATTATATATAATATTTTATGTGCCTTCAACTTCTTGATTTGTGGCAGTCTTTTGAAAGACTGCCAATTTTTTATACAGTTGAATGACATGGATCAAATCCCTTTTGGTGCATAAAAACAGAGTTACACATCGTAAACTTTATCTGATTTCTTTATCTTCTATCATTTACCTTGACGAAGTAGGCGTAGCTCAGGCATATAAAAAGCGTAGGGAATGGCGAAGACATCATGGGCCAGCCGTTGACCCGCTGGTCGCTCTTGTTGTCCATGAGGTCATGGTATCCGTCCCAAACGCTCCGTATTATCGTAGCCATTCTGAAACAGAACGCGTACATATCATCACAGATTCCGCATGTGCAAGGACATTCGAAAGAAAAATAACATTTTGCGTCTATAATATCCAAGTGCCGTCGTGCGTCTGCTAACTTATAACTAGTCACTTAAGTAGACCATCAATATTCATAACACCGAACCCGGGCTCCTTAGATTTTATCGACTACTCGGGTGGACGCTTTGAGACAATGAAAACATTTATGATTTAGACCACACACGAAGGTAATGATCATAGAAGTACTAGACATATAAATTTTTAATATTGACTGTCTTTCTCTTCATCAATTTCAACCAGCGAAAAAGTAACAAAATACCATCAGTCAATGAATGTATGTTAATTTTAATTGCATGAAGTTCTTCAAATACAATTACATTAGAGAACAATATTTGTTTAGGCGTTGTTTAACATAATCCACTTTGTGAACGAATATTATAAAATTTATTAATCAGCAATTACTTCATTTCTCTCATGAAGGTTCATTTCTAAATGCTAATTACAATGACAAACCGATCATGTCATATATGAAGTATGACTTTAATTACATTATTGTTTTTAAATATTATACATATTTTTAATGCTATTATAAATATGTAATTTATAATTTATCAAAATTACAAGAGTACAGAAAAACAAAAAAAAGTTAATAGTTTTGAAAATTAGCAGTTGCTGAAGTGTCCCAAAAAAATGATACGTCACCGTGCCTACGATTGCACCCCTCCCAATAATCCGAAATAAAAAAAATGATTACTAATTCAGAATGTTACCGCTATGGTATATACTACGGACAAGCAAAAAAAATTTTAGCGAAATGGCGACTGTTTGAAAAAAAAACTGTTCTTGAAATCACTTTCTTGAGTTTCTCGATTTTTTAAATAGTAGACATTGAAAATTGGGGTTGAGTCTAGTTTATATTAGAAAGCAGTCTATAAAGAAGATTCTTTGAAAATTTCAAGTAAATGAAGTTCAGTAAGGCTCTAGAAATCGTAGGCATCAGATTGAAAAAAAAAACGGTTTTGAGAAAAACGCGTTTGAAGTTTCATAAATGGAAGGAAACATTAGGAGATTGTCATGGTCAAACAGCTGTATCTCCAGAAATAATTTAGATTTTTAAAAAATCCTCTCGTACACATATTCTTGAATAGTTAAATTTTGAAAATATTGAACAAATAGATTTTGTTTTTTCTGAACACCAATCAAAACCAGGTGATCATATATCAAGTCGGTTTTTAGAGAAAAAAAAAGTCATAACATTGCAATCTTTGTAATCGATTTTTAAGTGTTTTATACATTCATATAATTATTTAATAAATAAATTAATAAAATTCGTAACCCCGGCGTGATGTGTACTTTTGGTTTGATTTATTCTACAACCTAATTTTGAAATACGAGATAAAATGGGATTTTAGTATGGGTTTTCATAAAAATAATGGGCAGTACTGCTCTGAGTCAGGTCCGTGAACTGAGTTGAACCCCAACTCGATTCAGGGAAAAATAGTGTGAGAGATTTTTCATTGCCATTTCACACCGCCTTGCCCGAAATGGGATAATTTCGGGCAAGTAAAAATGGTCATCCCTACTTCATGATATTAGGTTGTCTAAAGTAGGAGTTTTGTAGCGTATTTGACACCTTATTTTTTAATCATTCATATGATTATTTATTTTTTAGTAAATAAATTTACGAAAATTGGTGACCCCGACGTGTTATGAAAAGGTTATTCTAAACTATGCTTTAAGGCGTGTACTTTTGGCTTGATTCAGTTCACAACCACTTCTTTAATAAAAAACGAGTTAAAATTTATACAAATTTAAATATAATGAATTATAATTGATATTTTTAAATGCTAAAGTAATTGTATGACAATGTGATGCTATTCGATCATCATCCACTCTACGCTTCTTAAATTATAATAGATTTCTCTACAAATTATAAAAATTTTAATTTTTTTAAATAAATCAATTTCTTACTGATATATATTGGTTGCTCACCCACTCGGCCAAAAAAATGTTAAATTTTTCAACACTACATGACGAAAGAAATATTTGTTTTAGTAGAAATACTATAGGCACCTTAATTGCCGATATGATGTTTACTGAAAATAAAATATTTTAATAACAATATTCCTAATATTTCTGAAATAATTCCAAATATTGAATCAACAAATATCAATCGTAATGTGTAAATTGCATTTTATAAGTAATTTGTGCATCAACATTTTATGAACGCATGAAAATTGAATTATCGTAGGATGCATATAGTTTTTAATAATATTTATTCAAATATTTTCAATAACCATTATTTTTGTAATTTGTCATACATAATTTAATTTTCAAATATACTACACCTATTCCATTACCATGCTCTGACTCATCAAATTTAATATTTCCCAATAAACTCAACCTACCTTGAATCAAAGTACATCATATTAAAATATCAAATGATTTAGTTTATATGATACAAATTCAATTAAAATTTATAAATAGTGGCAATATTACCAATTAATGCATTAGCATAAATTCCAATGGTCTGGGTACAATATTCTGTGAATTGAACTCAGATTATTTATTTACAATTTACATTGCACAATCATCTTGATTTGTAACATGTAATCCGTAGCTCTAAGCGATATTTAAATCGACATGCACTTGTGGAATTCAATAATCGATTCGAACTTGCTTAATAACCGACCAAGATTAATAGAAAAAACAAAATCGGATTTAGTGGATAGTGGTTAGAACTACGGGATTGCAATTGAAAGTTCACAGTTCAACACTCTCCTCGGACAGCCTGATGTCAAGCAGTAGTGTCATCAGTTTTTTATTCGCGCAAGCTCAATGAGCAAGTGAGAATAAAAAACATTTGAGCTGATTGTGTATGAAATCGTTTACCAAATTTTGTGCTATTTTTAAGTTCTTATTATTTCACTGAAACTTGCCAAGGTACTTAAACACACTTTTTTTAAAGCATTGCTTTCTAAAGTCAAAATTTTTTAAATTTTAAATTCATAATTTAACAAATAGACCTAATTCCAGAATACTTGGAGAAATTGTGTCATTATTTGGGCTGTGGTCCTAGAAACGATATTTAGGGTTACGAATCCAAGGTTTAATTGAATAAAAATAATAAAAATTAACCACAGTAACCAAAAATCGTCACAGTTTAACCTGAACTTAAACGCCCCTTATTTACAAACTGCATGACTTCTTTTCTAATTGTGTTCATGATAGTAACAATCAACGTTTGGGTTTGTTGTTGAGTTCTGGGACACTGTTATATATATATATATATATATATATTGTGGTAATTTATATTTTAGGTACTCCGTTTAGAAAGTTAACAATCAGTAAATGTGCATACGATTTGAAAACCACAATTGACCGTTATGGATCATAATGACTATTTCGACAGCATATTGACATAGAATAATATATAAATAAAATTATGTATTCGAAAGTTCAAACCAATAAATTTAACATACACGAATGTAATTTACTTGAACCTTATGGGTAATAAATTTACAATACCTATACGTTCAATCGAAACCATTACACATTATGGTAGTTATTATCATAAATATATGAAAATTTTATAATTTACTTATTTGCAAACCCAGAACAGAATATACTTAGTTATTAAGCTTAAATCAAATTTGAGATAATAATTTTATTTTTCATCAAAAGTTATTTAAAAAGGACATAAAAAATATGACCAGAAACTCCTTATATAAGCGCGTGTGTTAATTTCTATGGATGGAAAATCCTATTAATACATAATGAACTTTTTCGATCAAGGTTCTTTTACACATGCACTCGGTTTAGGTTTAATGTATTCCACAATTATGAAAATTACATAGCTTATATAAAGCATAGTGTTAATTACAGTATGCAGAACAAGGTAATCATAATATTCCCATAAATGTTATGTCTAAAATCATTAGTGGCAATAGGATCGAAATATCATCGTGACTTTCATAAAAAAAAATATTGTGTACCATTGAACATTAGCTAGTGCGTCAATCATTAACATAATGGAGAACAAGAGCAAGTTTGTGATATATTTTTTTAATAAAAAGACTATTTGGGAATATTTTTAAGTTGAACTAAGTTGTTTAATTAAAATTCAATATATGAACGTCATCCAATTTATGTGAGAAAAGCATATACATAAAAATAATACTCACAGAAAAAAATCCAAAGAATTCTCAAAACATAATACACCATGGTTTGCACATATATTTTGTATTAACGAATTCACATTGTTCACAATTTTCTAATAATTGAAATTAACTAACGTTATCAGACCGATATGCGAACGAGTTAATAAAATCTACATTTTACAAACTTACGTAAATAAAACTCTTAAAACATCTGAATTTGAACATTTCTATTTTATTACCTATCATAAAAATTATAACGACGTCAGTAAATGTGTTGAAAGACATTATGCTGAAATATGCCAATCTATGATGGATTAAAATATCGTTGACTTTAATTATAAATGAATGTAAATTATTTATTTATTACTCATGTAATTTTGAAATATAAAGTTTAAAATCGAACATATTCGATAAGATGAAATTTATGGCCTATTCTCGGCTAACTTAGTCATGTTATGTTATCAGTCTTAAGTGGTGTTCAAGATTTGTTTTTTCTTTTGTTTTGTTTGATAAATCATATTTTCTTGAGTTTGTCTCTCAATGTGTTCGCAGTCGCAAAATGGCCGAAAAACACTACATATGGTGTTTATGCGAGCGTTTATTTAAAATTAACCACCAAAAGTCAACATAACGTTAGGTACACTTACGGCATACTTATCTATAAGTGCACGGCTTTAGTACCTATTGTTTTGAACTGCCTAATGTTATCCCCAAAGCTTTAATTAATTTTTATAATTTAACTACTTCTCACAGGCCTATAATATTTTAAGGTGTTCGATTCGACTATCAACTCGATCACCATGCAAAGTTTCATCAAAAAAGTTAAACCTGAAGTTTCCTTGTTGGTATCATGTAACATAAATCAGTAATCAAGAATAGCTATTACTAAGGTGACCATTTGTCTCGGTTTGGCCGGGACAGTTCTGGATTTTCACCTTGTATCCTGGGTTTTTCTAAAAGCAATGTTTATCGCGGATTTTGTTCTTTTGTCCCGAATATTTCCGTTTTTTTTAAAAAAAATATAGGTTTAAACTGTATTTTTGCAATTACTTGATAATAAAGTTACAATAATCCATCAAATATCTGAAAAATATGTAAACAACGAGTATGCTTATATTTCATATAAGGTTATTTCATTGGTTATGAAAAGGAAATTTTTCGAATGCAAAATACCAAGGTGTTAAAATAGCAGCTCATATTGAGAGTTTTAGACTTTTATTTGCAATTGTACGAAAATTAGCACTTTTCGTCTTCCATTTTCAATTTTTCGGAAATTAGCTACCCCCTTCCCCCGTACCCTGTTTCGCAACTACAAGTTTCCCACCCGGTTTTGACCTAAAAAAATATGGTCACCTTACTATTGCACTTATAGTAACATTTTGAATGAAGTCAGTATGTTTTTTTCCTTGTGTGACCAAGAATAGGTCCATAAATATCAATTTTTATTAGTGTTTGTCAATTCGCATTTGTCGAAACCTGACAGTAAATATTACAAATCAATCGATATATCTACCGCCTTCTACTTATTTTATTACCATTTTAGTTGACGAATAAATTTTGTTTTTGATGTTAGACATTAGAAATATATTCTGCGTCGCTGACAATTTACTATTTGTTGTTTGTAAGGTCGAAATCAGCAGTAGAACCTGTTATTCCGTCCTTACATGCGCGTTCGCTTCTAGCCGAACGACTGTTGCGGAGATCCGAAGAAAATGCAAGTGATTCGATTATCGTTTTAGTGGGAGAGCTGAGATATAATTTAGTAGGTAAAATAACATATTTTCAAAAATTAATAAAATATATGGATATATAGTTTTATTGCCTATCAGAAATGTATCTAATATAATCTCACCATAAAAGAGATTGGTCAACCACTGGCTTGCCTTCTAGGTTAAGGAATGTTTATTAAAAGAGCATATAGAACACATACATACATACATACAAGTATATATAATATCTATAATCTATATTTATATATAAATATAGATGATTTTGATCTGACGTAGCAAGAAGTAAAAGAACTTGGGAATTGAATTACTAATTTATTAGTCTTTATCAGAATTGAGTGAAAAAATACTTGTATAAATATAGCTGAACTGAATAAACAAAAATTACATAAATGCAAATTCAACGACTACTGTATAGATTTAGAACATCAAAAAAGCTTGCAATATCATAAATTTGTCTGTGTTATTATTGTTATATCAAAAACTAGATGATTATGAAATTTTAGTTCTTTATGTAAATTTAATATAAATTATAATAATTAATATCAAAATTAGTTTAATTACAGTTACAATTTACATTTGGTTATAAATTAATTACAGTTACAATTAAAGTCATACTTCAATTATGACCTAATCGGTTTGTCATTGTAATTAGCATTTAAAAATGAACCTTCATTAGAGTAATAATTGCTGATTAATAAATTCTATAATATTCGTTCACACAGTGGATTATGTAAAACAACGCCTAAAGAAATATGGTTTTCGCAACTGCACTCATCATGTAATAATTGTGTTTGAAGAACTTCATGTAATTAAAATTGACATACATTCATTGACTGCTTGTATTTTTTTAACTTTTTCGCTGGCGATATAATCTCATTATTTGAATAGCTGTAATATCTGTCTTGCCAGAAAATATTTTTCATTTTAATAACTTCAAAAATTTATAGAAACTACAAATAATATAAAAATAATTTCTAATCAATAAACTTACGTTTAGCACACGGCTCAAATGTTTAATTTGTTTTATTATTTTCAAGGAACAGGGTAAAATATTCTTCTGATTCAGGCATTTTTCATTAAATGAAGATTTGTACTACGATGTAACTTTGAAAAGTTTCTTAATCTATGCCGATTTTCTTGTTTATATCGGTACGCATACAACGTTGATGCCGGTACGTATACAATGACATATCTCTGTTCACATACACGACAACTAATCACAATCGACCCGTATTGAAATGATTTCATCGAGAGCTAATGACGTTCGGGCGTAACGCATTTCCGTTTTATTTATACGGATTTACACCCTAGTCGCGCCTAAAGAAGTTTTACTTCAATAATTTTGAAACAGTAAAAATTTTATCTTTATATAAACTAGCATCAAAATACAATGTAAAAATGACATTAAATCAATGTTTTTAAATGCATTATTCATTCTTATAAAATAAAATCTTTCTCTAAAAATCTTTGTGCTTACTCAAACTCCAGCTCTCCGTCAATTCAATATTACGCAGGCACATGTTATGCGTAACCTATCATACCGCGACATTCTGTGTCACTGTGTTATTGACGCTCAACCCGTTTGACAGAGAGAATCCTGCCTTGCAGAAAATTATGAACGAAATTGTAATGTTAATTTGTTTCGACAAGGTCATGGTTATTGCAACTTCTGATCAGTAATAATAAACTAGTGGTGCCTGGCATCGTGCCTTAATGCAAATTGCTGAAACTTCCCGTAGAGAAATTAAAATACAATAAAATATTTAAAAAATCAATGATATATGAAAAAAAATTAGGTCTTTGAGAATTTTGAAATTTTTGAAAAAAACTGTCTTTTGGAATTTTGTTTGTTTAAATTTTGATTTTTTTTAATTTTGAACTTTTTTGCATAACAATCGCGCCGCGTAGCTATTTTAGAGACGGCAAATTGAAGCGCGTAAGCGCTGTATCGCAGTATTATAAACATTGACACGAAACCCATTAGAAATGTAAACAAAATCTGTGTATCATTTTTGTTTATTAAAATCTCCATAAAACATCTAATAATTTGATGTGCATATGTCTAATTAACATTTTTGACCGTCAATTGGCAATTTTTTCACTTTTTTCACTTGATCTCCAAAACCGATTGACCTGCCTACCCAAAAATTTAATCAGTTCTTTATCTTGTCAATACAAGTAAAATGTTTATCAAATTATTAAAATCCGACGCTCCGTTCTCTTCAAAACCGAGTTAACATTTTTGGCACTTTTAACCCCGTATCTTCGACCTGCCTTTGCCAAAAACTAGTCAGCACGTTTCCTCATCAATAAGAATCGAATGCTTTTTAAATCATTCAAATCGGTTGAACCGTGTTCCCGAAACATCGAAGAAAATTTTTATCCGAAAACACACACAAACACAGACAAATATTTTGTACAAGTAAAACGTTTTTTGAATTATTTAAATCGGACGCCCCGTTCTCTCAAAAACTAAACTGTCATTTTTGACACTTGTTGTCCGGTATCTTTTAAACGGCTGGATGTGCCTTTGCCAAAAAATAATCAGCAGGTTTCCCTATCAATAGAAATCAAATGAATCATTCAAATCGGTTGCTCTGTGCTCTCAGAATTCTCGACAAAGATTTGTATCCGCACATACATACACATGCATCAATTTTTTTTAAGGAATGCCAAAACGTTCAGAAGTCTTTGAAACGTAAAGATATGCAAAAAAATCTTTTTTATTCTTTTGTGACTACTATAACTTACTCTGTGGAAAGTTAATAAAAAGAATTGAGAGAGAAGACGTAATCTCTGTAGATCGAATTCGAAAGGTTTCCAAATAAATTACGCCAAGGTCCACAAAGATGTAACGCTCGCACCTCGACAGAAATTTCATTATCATCGAAGCTGCACCAATTTAAACAAGCTCATTGCATATTAAAACTTATAACCTGTCAAATAAATCCCGCTACAATTACTTATTCAATCAAAGGTTAAATGTTACATCGGAAGACAATGGTAACGTTACCGCACTTCGAAATTCTACCTCGCGCGAGATGTAGTTTGGCGCGGCCTTAACCAAGGCGAACAATGTAAGTGAGTTATTAAGTTGTTTTCCTCTGCATTATCGGAAAAATACAAAGATGTATTTAGATGAAGGACTCGAATCGTGATTTTATTCGACGGTGAACGGGTTGCCGATAAAAACGACAATTGTAAATTTAATGGATTTGAACGTCCGCCGACTCTCAGCCGATGGATATTCGTCAATGTCATTGTCAACTCTGGAACGCGCGAGACTTGCAATCCATCGGTTCGATAAACTGTGACGAATCTTTCCGTAATTGCAAAAACGATGGTAATCATTCTGAATAAAAAAATAGATAAGATATAGATAAGATATACGATAGTAATTTATGATGCACTTTCAGTTTTTTTGTTTAAAAATTGAATTTATAATATGTTTATATAGAGGTACATGTATATGCCTACGGCTAGTAGGTGTTTCTTCACATCGGGGTCACCGATTTGATATAATTTATTATTCATATATAGTGTAGAGTAGGGCTTAAAAGACCGCGGGTAAAAAAATCCACCACCAATATCTCAGAAACAAGTGAAGTTAGGATTTTTTAGTAGCAATATCTGAAAGTATAGGAAAAAAATGTGTAATCAGCAATTGCTGTAAATTAAGCGATATAAATTAATTTCTTCTCGTTGTTACATTTTTTGGTTGTGAGCACTGTTGTTTAGTTTAAAAGACCTGAATATATTTTCTAAGTATACGTTATATAATTATTTTATAAGATATATTGTTAATTTTAAGTTAGATTCAACATATGTTTTTATATAACCTTTATAATAGCTTACATGTGAGTATGGTAAAAAGGACCCACAAAACATTTTTGCTGGCAAATACAAAAACAATAAAAAATAGTAAACAAAAATGTAAATTCAGTTAATAAAAGCAATTTCACAAAAGATAAGTTAAATTAATAGTTATTCCCACTCTGATGATGATGTTTTCTGACAATAGACCAGATCTAGGTTATATACAGTGTCTCTGTAAAAAATGTATCCATGAAATTTATATTTTGCTTTGGTTGAATAATGTAATTATAATTTTGTAAAATCCCTTTAAAATTAAGACAATGGACTTGTTTGCTCCCTGACCATCCCATTTTACCCCTTTGGTATAAATTTTTGAAAAACAGCAAAAAACATTTCTACAAGAACTATTACAATTAGCTGAGAGTTTTACTGCAATAATAAAAAAAGAAGCAAATAGAGTAAAAAATATATTTTTAAAAGAAATAAATTAAATAAATAGTTATTCTAACTCTGCTGATGAGTTTTTCTGACAAAAGACTAGATCTAGGTTATATGCAGAGTCTTTGTAAAAAATGTATTCATTAAATTTATATTTTGCACTGGTTGAATAATGTAGCTATTATTTTGTAAAATTCTTTTAAATTTAAAAATAAGACATTGGACCTATATCTTCTGGCTGTATCATTTTACCCCGCTCATGGGGTAGACATTTTTGAAGCAGAAAAAATACATTTCTAGAATGAAGAATTAACTGGGATTTTTACAGAACATAGTCAGATAGTTGTTTGTTTGTTTTGTATGTGTTATTTGTTGCTATAATTTCGTAAAATCCTTTAAATTTAAAAATAAGACACTGGACCTGTTTGCCCATAGCTTTCCCATTTTACCCCGCCAATGGAGTAAAAAAGACTATGTGACAAATTAAAAAAAACCAGCAAAAACATATCTCTAAAACAATGAATTATCTAGGATTTTTACTGAACATAAACATATAGTTGCTTGTTTGATATGTGTTATTTGTTATGATAAAATCGTTTTTGGCTTTCACAATGTAATTGCTCAAAGTCAGAATGAACTTTTGTGCTCCTATAATTTTTTTTATTGATTTTTTCAATTTTTTTGCTAAATAAAAATCAAATTACTTTGCTATAATATTTTAATTTACACATTACCAATGCAAAAAAAATCCTTGCACAAATTCCATAAATAATAAAAATGCAGGGCAGTGTATGATCACACCAGAATAATTTTTGCTATTAAACTCATTACAAAAACATTTATTCCACATTAATATTCATTTAAATTTGAGTATATAATTAATTAAAAATATTTCTTATTTACATTATAAATTAAAAATAATCAAAATATGCGCATATTATTATAATCAACCAAATAAATAAAATTATCCATGCTCCATCAAATACTACATTTGAAAAAACTATACAACAGTATATAAATTCACAAACAATAAACTTCTGTGTTCAAACAAAATATAAATTTTGACACTTTTAAGTGTGAAAAAGTTAATAGTATCATCTTTACGACCATGATACTATTTTATGAGCTTCCATATAATACTTTACGACTGTCATACATTAATTTCTTGTGAAACAATGAACCGCAAAGATGATGGACTTGTCAATCGTAGGAATATGACTTCATTATAAAATCTTATGGGAAGTACGAACCGGTTTTTTTATTATTATAAAACGATTTATAAAACATTGTTTTTTCTTATTTGAAAGTCAACAGTTCAACTAGATTGCACGGCTAATGGAGTTTTTTGCAAACAGGAGTTGAATATCAATTTACTTAGACGTGTAATTTTTGCATAATAAATGAAAAATGTTCTATAAATGTACTTATAATAAAATTTTAATTATTGATTTTAGAAGAGACGATATAATTTATGAGTATACTATATAAATACTACGAGTGTATATAATCAAGCTTTTTCTTGAAATATTGATCCATTATAATCAGATATAATTTTTATACTATACCCTTCGTATATAAACTTATACATCTAATTTTATAATATTAAGTATGATATAATTTGTTAGGCATCATATGATCGTTTTGTATATGTTTTTATTATTATTAATAAAACATAATTTTAAATAATTTTACATATTTTTAAACATTTTTTAAGTTGTTTTAAAAATCATATATTTAGATCAGTATTGTATCGCACTAAAGTAGAATTAATAAATGCAGTTATAATTTTCTGATTCTGTTACACATTATAATAACAATTATATAAAAAAGACATTGCATAAGATATTTTACTCAAAATTTCATTCTAATTTTATTTTGACATTGATTAATTTTTTAATTCAATCCAATTGAATTTTAATATCTATTGTATTTCTTATTAAAATCCAAATTTTTGATAGAGCAAAATAAGCAATTTAACAAAAAAATTTATAATCTAATTTTATTTTGTTTTTAAATAATCGTTTAACTATTGGTTAAATTTTTAACTCATTCTATTTAATTCTGATATATATTGTATTTTTTATTAAGATCCAAAATTATGATGGAGAAAAATAAGCATTTCTAACAAAAAATAATTAAAATGACAAAATAAATGTAATATTTTTAAATAAAATTAGAAGAACAGAAAATATATTTGTTCATAGAATTTGTGTGGATTTTTCTATGTAGAATGGGATTTAAAGATCCGAGGGTAAAAAAGTCCACCAAAATTTTTCAACAACAATATTTGAAAGTAGAGGGTAAAAGATGTATAACGAGCCATCACTTTGATTCTCACGACATTGCTATCAGGAGATATACAACAATGTTTAAAAATCCTTAACAAAAGTATTTTTTTCATTGTTACTTTCATTGGTTGTGAGCACTGTTGTTTAGTTTACGAGACCTTGATATAATTTTTAAGTATAAGTTATTCAATTGTTTAATAACAAGTATAGTCAATTTTCAATTAGATTCCACAGCTTTTTACATAGATTCTATAAAAGTTTACACGTGGTGGTGTAAGAGGGACCAACTGAACCTTTACCTTGGCAAAAGTGTAAACAATAACAAATAGTGAATAAAAAAGTAAATTAATTTAAACAAGCAATTTCCAAGAGATAAATTAAATAATAGTTATTCAACTGCGATGTCAAATTTTTTTGACAAATATCAGATCAAGGTTATATACAGTAATTTCTATAAAAAAATGTACCCATAAAATTTATATTTTGCATTGGTTGAATAATGTAGCTTTTATTTTGCAAAATCTCTTCAAAATAAAAATGAGATATTGGATCTGTTTGACCACTGGTCGTTCTATTTTACCACGTCTTGAGTAAAAAAAAAACAGATGACAAATTTTTGAAAAAAATGAAAAAAAAAACGTTTTAAGAATGATAAATTATTGAAAGTTTTACTGTACATAGTCAGATGATTATTTCTTTGATATGTGTTATATGTTGTGATATAATTGATTCGGTTTTCACAATATAATTGCTCAAAGTCAATTGGACCTCTGTGAACCGTATATTATTTTATATAATTTTTTTATTACTGTTGTAACAATTATATAAAATAATAAGGCCTATAAAATTTCACTCTAAATTATACCATATAAAATTTCATACACTTTTACTAACTCAATAAAAATGTAACACACACTCATATGCGTAACGAACTAAATTTTCATCCCAACCGTGTAAAATCAAGGAGCGGCTAACTTTCATCTTCCGGAATATTTTAAAACACAAATCATCACCAAATAATTCGATCTACACAAAGATACATACGAAAGAGTAATATCTCCGTTTATAATTGTCTAAATACAATTCGAAGTTTTCTCCTGTGAATGACAAGTGTCTGGTAATTTGCATTATAGTACAAAATCCGTCCAAGTATTTCGCAAAGCAAAACATCGTTTGGCGATTTTTAATATGATGTGTTCGCAATACGCAACCGCGAACGGCGCGATTTTCAGATTATGTAATATTTGTATTGCGATCGTATCAATCGACACGCACAAATGAGGATTGTAATTAGTAAATTTGATATACAAGAGTAAAAAATAGAGTAAAGTAGTAATTTAACACATACACTGAGGGTTCAACACATTTTAAAGTAATCAGATTTAATAAACAA
Source organism: Ctenocephalides felis (assembly GCF_003426905.1). Classification (NCBI taxonomy): domain Eukaryota; kingdom Metazoa; phylum Arthropoda; class Insecta; order Siphonaptera; family Pulicidae; genus Ctenocephalides; species Ctenocephalides felis. Next base: position 178,683,850 of record NW_020538040.1, on the reverse strand, counting down.
GGGAAGATGAGACTAATACGTAAAGAGGCAGTTGAATTTTATAACGTGTGTATGTGTGGATACAATTTTTCGTCCACGATTTTAGAATCGCGGATCAACCGATTTGAATGATTCATACAACCTTCAATTTGTATTGACGCGAAAACAAGCTGATTAGTTTTTGGCAAAGGCAGGACTAGTCATTTCGGAGTTACCGAGCTAAATAGCAAAAAATGCAAATTTTTTAAATAGCGGGACATCCGATTAGAATGATTTCTTCTAAATATATGTATAAACGTCATCGTCTAATTAATGAGCTGTTATATTTTATCTATAATATACAAGAAATGAAAGTTACGGTATTTATAGTATCTATTTAGAAATATATAAAACAATTGTCCTTGTTCATTAATAACACAATTACACAAAAAGTTGTCTGATTATTTAAGGATTAAAAGACTAGGAAACGACAGAAAATATACAATTTTAATTATCATGCAGAAAAATTTCTAGATCGTTGATTTCGTAGTTTGCACCACCACCAATTTATTTTTAAATTAAAACTTTTAACTAGTCATTAATTTTCATTTCTCTATTCCTCTTAGTTCATAAGTTAATTGTAACTGGTAATTTTTTTTTAACAAAAATCACAGACGTTAAAATATTATATAAGAGTCATAGCTATTTGTAGAATAATTGTATCTATTATTTTGTGTTTCAACAAGTTTTTTATATTCATATAGACAAAAATAAAGAAAAACAAACAACAACTCTTTCATCAATAATTACTCGTTATAAAAGTTTAATTAAATTGAAAAATAATTTATGTTTAATTGGCTAATTAAATATGAATACTCAGCAAATATAAGTACTGTAGAAAAATATTTATCGTTTTAGATTAAAAAATTATAACTATGACGAATATTATTTTAATGTTTGTATGATTGATTTTATTGATTACAGATTGCCTATAAATAAAATATTCCGATTTTATATTATTACAAAGAATCCACGAATGTATCATATTGAATAAGTTGTAAATAAATTTAGTATGAGGTTTATTTAAATGCAAGATTTTTTATTAATATATTAATAATTGAGATGAATTATTTACATGTGCAATAATAAAAAAATATTTTGACGCGTTTGTAATTAATAATAACCTACAAGGGTTAACCGTATATTTATTCATTACTAATCTGTGAAGAAATATATAATATATATATATATATATATTAAAATATTGGTTTTTTATTTATATTTATTTGTATATTTTCCTTTTATATTGTGTAAATTAAACACAATCTGATGTTCTGACTAAAATTCAATCCCCATTCCCCATCATTACAGCTTCAAATATTACTCATCGGCAGTAACGTAACCGAGTATAATAGACATTTTATAATTTTAAATTACAAAAGTATTATTTCATGGCCTATAAACAAAGTTTATGAATTCATAATAAGCAATAAATAAAAATACGGTGCAATTATCCTCGCATAATGAGACTTTCGCTATAAAGCTCACCGGAGCGTTTATTCCGAAGAACGCGGACCAGATTAGCATTCATCAGTTAAATTATTTACCGATTATATCATTCATTACAGTCATCATAAATCTGCTTTGTATCCTTGATAATTTGGATAAACAAATTATTAGGTCATTTGAAAAATAATTTCTTATTTAGTTGACATGTCCACTTTAGTTGCCTACTCTATATAAGCAATAATGCCTCCAAAGGTCCATATATTAAAGTGAAAACTGATATAACTACTGCCTGATGTAACCCTGTAATTTCAAGGCCTAACCTCTTGCCACTTGAGCCACGAGCTGGACCTTATAAAAAATTTAGTATTTGTAATTATCAGTTGTAATAAATAAACTAGTGGTGTATGGCATCGTGTCTTAAGGCAAATTGCTGAAACTTCCCGTACAGTAATTTGAAATTATTGAACGCTTTAAAAAAAATTATCCGTTTTCTCAAAATTGCCATTCTTGTTACTTTTTACCCCGTATATACAAAACAGCATGTGACCTGACTGCTAAAATTAATTAGCAAGTCTCCGCATCAATACAAATCGAATGCTTTTTGTATCATTCAA
>NW_020538040.1:178658799-178680769 GCF_003426905.1 Ctenocephalides felis | reverse complement strand
TATATATCTCTAATAAATCTTTTAAAAAGTTCATATTTGCATAAATTACTTACAATAAATATTATTCTGTTAATTTTGTATTTTTTCTTGAGCAACCTAATAATTTTCGAAATGATCACCTGTTATCGAAGTTGCTTTATGAATGATATTAATCAATCAGCTAATTAAAACTCGTTTTTTGTCAATTTTAAAAGTGATCTCAATGCTTTACGATATTCAAATTTTCGAACTATGTCACGGTCGGACATAACGAACTTGAGATCACTATTATTTAATACATAATTTTATTTTGAAAGTTTTGGTAAAACAAAGAAATTCGATATTGCTGAAGCGTGTATTTAGCGTTCGATAAATATATGTCCTTTTCTGGTATTATTGTAGGAAAACTGAATAGAAGAGGTAATTATATGTGCATGCATTAGATTTAATTATATAATATTAGTGCTGTAATAAATTGAAGAAACCTAGTGTAGCCTTGATTTGCAAGCGTAAACGTCTAACCTTCATTGAAGTTTGCTATGAATTTGTTGATCAGAGGAGAGGAGTCAATATAGAGTCATCTTGCGATTGCGCAAACTGGACCCACTGGACCCAAAATATTTGACAAACTCAAATTTAACGGACACTTGAAACCAATTACCGAATTTCATCATTGGAATAATTACCAGATATGAGTAATCCATAGTGAAAAATATCTATTTGTTTGTGACTATATCAACAATTCATTTTCGAAAGTAAAATTAAGTTAAACAAATAAGTACAATTCTAATATTTCTGTAAATTTACTCATTTCTGCATAACCAGCCATCACCTTGATTCTTACGATGTTGCTTTCGGGAGATAAAAGATAATGTTTGAAAATTCATAACAAAAGTATTTTCTTCAGTTGTTAGTTTTTTTGCTTGTGATCACTGTTGTTTAGTTTACGAAACCTTAACATCATTTTTAAGTATACGTTATTTAATTGTTGTATAAGATGTATTGTTGATTTTAAGTCAGATTCAACAGATATTTTTATGTAACCTCTATAAAAGCTTACACTGAACCTTTACCCTGGCAAAAGTGTAAGCAATGAAAATAGTAAATAAAAATTAAGTTACTATATTAAATTATCGTGTCGAAAACAAATTGTTGATACAGTCGCAAACAAATAGATTTTTTGTGTGAATTTACTATTTGATTATTATTTCAACGATGGAAAAAAGTGATAGGAAATATTGAAAATAGTTTAAATAAATTTAATAATATTTATTATTTTAACTATAAAAAGACTTCATATATTAAGCAAGAAAGCAATGGTCTTTTATATTATATTGAACGGTCAAGAAAAGAAAAGCTAATGAAATCACATGCAAAAATTTTTATATTTTATAAAATACTCGAATTCTACTTGAAGAAATAATTCCTTAATATATTTGACATTTCAAATGATAGAATTATTATATTATATAAATTTTTATGAATAATGAAAAATTCTATATTTTAAAATGATACATTTAGAAAAAACAATAATTGTTAATTATTTGTCTGTATTTATTCTTCAAATTCAGTCAAAAACTTTATTAGAGAAAATCTAATAATAATATTCAACAAATAGATAACCGTTGGGTTGCCATTAAAAAGTCACGTAGTCAAAGAAATACTAAAATATATAAAAAAACAAAATAATATACCAAGTAGACAGGTCAACCATTAGGTTGCCATGTAAAAAATCAAGTATATGAAAAAATTGATCGTTGTTCAAATAAATAAATAGAAAAAATTATCAAATATATCAAGAAATTATTTTTTCAATTATCTTACAAATTCTTTTTAAAATATATAACATTTCTTATGTGATTATATGAATTATCTTGATCTATTATATTGAACATGAGAGTCGTAACTTTTTTACTTGGCTCTAGTTTCTTTTTCTATAATTTTATATTTATAATACATTAATTATGAATATTATTTTAAATATGCCAAATCAATCACTACAATATTTTACATTTCTGAATTACTATCTTGCAATAAAATTTATATGCAGTAAATTTTAATTAATAAAAATTTAAAATTTTCAAATATATTTTAGACTTACGTAAAATTTCGAATGTAAAACTTTTTGAACTTGTTTACGTTGCGAACCTTAATTGCATTTAAAATCTATTAAACATATTTATTGGTTTGTATATCCATAATATGTAAAATACCCTAATAATACCCTACAGTAACTCAAAATCCATTACTTCCATATCGATAATTCCGTCATAACATAACCTTAACCCAATTCGATATATTTTACTCATCGCAATGAATCAATTGATCGACCTGTTCTCACATCATTTTAATAAGCTATGCGAACACTTTCGACCTTTGCATAGTTTCAAATATTATAATGATCATGTAGTAATTTTAATTTGTCGTATGCCTACGTTCATAAAAAATACATACATTCATTATAATACAATCACTAGATTCGCCACTTCATAAAAGACTATGATGGAGAAAGCTTTTCGGTTTAATATTCTTAAAACTCATGAAAATAAATTTACAATTTCAGATTCACCCATAAATCTTGATGTGATAAAAATCAGAAGTGAAGAGCAAATAATTTTAAAATAATTTTTACTATTTATATGAAAAGCTGACTCAATGCTACTTATTAATATGTATACGCCTCGTGCATTCAATTATAACTATAAACAAGTTAATTTGTTTATTAATTCCTGATTTTATAAAAAATGCAAGCGTTTCATGAAGTCATTTAATTTAATAACCATTATTCAAGTAATAATATATTCTGTGCATTTTAATTCTAGATATAAGAATAAATACGATCGATAATTTAAGTGAAGTAGATTTTATATCTGTGGTATAAATATATATTAAAACTATTTTATTCATTGTCCTAGTTCAAGTATCTTGCACAATCATTAACCCAATTATTATCAAGCTGTTGTACCTATAAACTGTGTCAAATAGTAACATATTGGATAATATAAACAAACAATTGCTTTATGCTGACTATGAGAAATATGCTTGCGAAATTAATTTTCAATGTTTCCATTTCCGTGGTTTTGTATCCGAGGCGTTGTATAGTAGTTTAGTTTTATATGATTTTGATTAGACTCTAATTTTTGAATGGTCTCAAAAGATAATAGTATTAAAATATTATTAGAATGAGGTATAATAAGCTTTAGGGAGAAAATTTTATCAATTTTTTTCTTTACTTTTGTATTATTTGATTTTGTTTTATATTATACACTTAATAGATTTTCCGGTGAAAGTATCTATTATAATCAAATTATAATGTTACCCTTTTTTATATTGTTCACAATGTATGCTCATAGTTTTATCTAACAGATTACAAAAAAAATTGATTTAAAAAAAATCTCGAAATGTGGTTTGTATCTACACTTTTCACAATTTACTAAATTCGCATGTTTCAAATCCAATAAATATTATTTATTAATTTAATTAGCGACCGATATATAGAATGCTCATTGGTTTATCTAACAGATTGCAGAAAAAAATGAATTTAAAAAAAATTTGAAAATGTGGTTTGTACCTACACTTTTCACAATTTAGCAAATTTGCCTGTTTCAAATCCAGTAAGTATTTATTAATTTAATTAGCGACTCATATATAAAATGCTCATTGTATTATCTAACAGATTGTAGAAAAAATTAAAAATTGAAAAAACTAAAAATATGGTTTGTATCTACACTTTTCACAATTTACTAAATTCGCGTGTTTAAATCAAAATTAAATTTTAAATCATAATTGGTAATTGATATATAGAATGCTTATTGTTCAATCTAACAGATTGCAGAAAAATCAAATTTAAAAAAAAAATCGCAAATTGTGGTTTGTATCTACACTTTTCACAATTTACTAAATTCGCGTGTTTTAAATCCAATAAGTATTTATTAATTTAATTAGCAACCGATATATAGAATGAACAAATGAACAAACGGCTTTTAGCCGCGCATTTTGTATTATTCATAAACTTGTCGAAAACCGTAAATATCACAATGGAATTATTATTCGAGGATATCAACTAAACAAACTATGTTCTTAGTTTTTGAGAATCCAGAGATTTCAATGAAACGTTTCATTACATGTATTTCTATTATTTGCCTGCTTATTAATATTCTACTCGAGATGGATTATTTAAACTAACAGAAGTGAATTTCAAGTTTACTTTTACTATCTCGTGAATATCATTATTGAACGTCAGGAGGCGATTTTCCGCACATTTATTAATTTTTTGGTTTTTACATGAAGGTCAGTTTGAAATTTCGATTTTGTTGGTTACTAATCGACTGTTCGAAGTCGACCTAGATACGAAATGTAGGAAACATGGAAAGTGAACAAAAGTATAAGTACGAGTACATCTCGCATATTAGCACTGTGGTGTAAAGAACGTATCAATCAACAAACAAACGGGAAGCGATACGTTAGATGACATAACTTCTTGGGACCGCGCACATGGCCAGACGCACGAAGCACGCCGAATTCACTAACATAACTGTTTCAAATCACAACAATATATTGAAATATTATTTTGTACTTACATTATCACCAGTTGTAAATATCACAAAAATTGATCAAGAACGGTGTTCTGTTTAAAAAGGCACGATTTGCACAATTAAACTTCGCGTTTACTGAATATGCACTTAGCTCTTTGTCAACGTTACCGGAGCGGGTCGTTCGCAAGCTCTACTATCAAACCCCGAAAAACTAACATACGCGCACTATTGTACACAAATGGTCAGTGCGGTCAATCGTTCAACACTATATACGTCTACGACAGGTTGTCAGTTGTCGGAGTCCCCTCCCTCGGCGGGCGACCGGCTTCGCGTCGTTCGCGCTACCTGTTCAGGGGTACCTGACAAGGTGGGGGTACGAACGACCCGCGTCAACCGCGCGGACGAGACGGCGGTAACAGCCAACAAGCCAACAGGCCAACAAGACGGCGCTCGTCCCGCCGATGAACGTTGAACCGCGGACCGATCCAAGGAACTGCATGCCTGCTCTCTCGACCGAATTCCCTTGAAACTTGTTTGTTCTGATTGTCAACGCTGAACGCGCTTTGGCTTCATCAATATTTCCAATTGACATTTAGATCGAGCATTGGACGATTAGACTTATTCGCTGCAGCACGTGCGTTGTGAATTATGACCGTTTTGTTGTTGACGAAAACAAAACACAGTGATCTTTTCCGCATTGTGATATAAAAATAAAATGTGGTTTTCCCGAATCATGTGTTTTGTTATGATTTTTGTAACTCGGAAATAACTCTACAACAATGGACTAAACTTACCTAATCCCGTTAATTTTCATAAAAAATATGTATATTTAGCCGGTATACTCCCGGACTACCATCTTGTGTCCCAAGTAAAAAGATATAAACTTCTTACCAAAAGTAAATAATTCTGATTTAACCCCTTAACTTGCGATTTAGATTCGAAAATGTCGGCCCAAAGTTGTTCAAGCTTGCGCGGCGTTTGTGACTATTTTCCCTCATAGTGTACCGTTATTACAAAAATAAAAATAATTTTGTGTTTTATAGTTTCATATGAATATATATTTTGTAATACCGGGCCATGCCTGTAATGCGTAACATTTGAATCTGGCCCGAATATCGTACGTGGGCTATGCCCGTAATATTCACTTTTGGCCTAGCAATCGCACGCGGGCTCTGCTCGCCATTTTAAGTTAAGGGGTTAAAAAAAATTGTTCATTTGAAAATAATTGAATTGAAAATAATTCTGTTGTATCAATGAATAATGTTTGTTAATTTAAATCATATTTGTTATTTAGCATAAAGCTCAAATTAGCCTGGTCCCGGATTAGCATAACTACAAATTGGCGTCCAAGCTTTGACATAAAATATATGGTCATATATTAATAGGCATCTAGCAATTATAAGAAAGCTAGTGGTGCATGCCATTGTGCCTTAAGGCAAATTGCAGAAACTACTCGTACCATAGTTGAACATTTGAGAAATAAAAATACTCAAAATTGGCAATGATTAATAACAATTATTTTAACAATTTTCTAATAATTATTATAAATACTGTAAATTTAATCGTTTGTATTTAATGGATGTAATGCAATATAAGTGCTTATATTTGGGCGACGATCTGTATACTTTTACAAAAAGCGCAAAAAATAATAATCAAAATTTAATGGAAATGATTTCGAAGACATTATCTTATATATCATATATTTTATTTTATCACATAAACATTTTGAAATTGAATTGCAATGTCAATGTTATTTATTTCAAATATAGAAAGAAAATTTTGAATTTTTTTGAAAAACTTGAAAAAATCGGGAATTTAAATATTTTGGACATTTAAAAAAAATCAAAGTTTTGGAATCGCCGAATCTGTCTTCTCTAGAAACTAACCATTTCTTCACACCGTCAACATAAGCAATATGTTTTTTGAATCATTCTAATCGGATGATCTCTGTGCTTTCACAAACTGATATTCTAAATAAATAGATACAAAATCAATTTTCTACATTTTTTGTAACAACTAACACAACAATCAATAAGTCCATAGTATTATTTATATTTAGATAGTAACATTTTGAATAATTCGTAGTTGATACGCAAATTTTAGTAATTCTTTATTATTTTAGTATGAAAATGCTAAAGTCTGCATTTCAACTACAAATTATTCAAAATTTCAATATCCAAATATAAATAATCTTACGGATGCATTAATTCTAATTCATCTTATAAAATGGTTGTAAATAACCAACTAACGCTCGTACAAAAATCGTTTTTCCTAATCATGTGATTTGTTTTAATTTCTATAGCTAGAAAATTACTATTTCATTGGTCAGAGTATGATCCATGTATACTTCTAGTTGATTTTTATTAGGTATTTTTTAATTTAGTTTATCCTTAGTGGACACCTATCAAATATAATAAACAAAACAACAATAAGCAGAAGTTACTTGTATTATTTCTGCCTTTAAAATTTCATATTCAAAGGTTATCTTCCGATCTGCTTCCTATTTCTATGAATCATAGACAACGGAAGAATCTTCATCGTAATGTTACGCATGAATGCAAATTTTTAGGTAGTAATATGGAAGTGACTATAAATATAATATACACATACTGTGGAAACTTTTAACAAAGGCCTTGTCGAAACGGCCGAATGCCTTGTATCGGTGTAATCGCAACCTTAAAATTAAGGTTTCTAGTCGAAAATAATAAGAAAAATCACTTAGAAATCGGATGAACTAGAATAACAAAACAATATATGTTGTAGTTGGATACTAAATCAGTACCACGACGTAATCGAATTAATGCTTAATTCGTTGTGATGGAACTTTACTTTAGAAGAGCTTTACAAGAGCTTTTATATACGAAGCATAAAAGTTATAAAGTATATCCATGAAACAAGTGATACAATTCTGTGATTGTATATAATTATGTAGAATTAATTTTATTCTTTATAAGTAATATTCTTGTAGAATTAATTTATTCTTTATAAGTAATATTCTTGTAAGTAGACACTTATATGTACTTGATGATGTATTGTAACAGGAGTAAGTCGTAACAGGCGTTTTTCAATAGGCTTTGAAAAAATAATAAACGATTTTTTTTTATTAATTAAGGACATGTTCACCCCTCCTCCTCGCCGCACATTAAGTTATCATAACAACTGTCCCGCGGACCAAAGCAGTATACAAAAGTGCGCAAATGCATCATTTTTGACAACTAATATAAAATTATTTTTATAGGATGCGGTAGAGAATAGTCATGGCATCTATTCATCTATATTTTGTTAAAATATATTCAGAAGATCTCAAAATGTATTAATTAAAAAAAAACTGTTACAACAAGCCCTAGCCCTTCTACTGTCTAGAAGTGAGGTTTAAAAACCCTTCCCACTCGACTGCTGCTGCTCCGGCGACAAAATTCATATAAATCTCGGAATTTGCGAGTGGAAAGGTTAAGTAAGGTGACTGTATGTCCCAATTGGCCGGACAGTCCCGAATTTTCACCTTGTGTCCCGGGTTTTCTAAATATACACACCTAAGTCTGTGTTTTACACGGTCGTTTTGTACACGGTTTGGGATATAAACACGGTTTGAAAATTGAATATTTTTAATTTTTTTACACGATTTATTCCATTTAGCACCTTGATTTGAATTTTATGTACTTAAATTTTTTGTAAAATTTAATTTTTGCTAAGTATGTTCATATCACAGAAAAGTATTTATGAAAGAAAAAAGTCTGAAACACGATAGTATCGATAGTTTGCGAACACCAGCTTAAAGATTTAAGTGAATTCTCCTTTAGCGCGTACAAACAATGTTTACTGCCAAAAGCAAATGTGAATAGCACTAATTTAGAGGAAATTATTTATTAAAATAAACATGAATTCTTGTTCTTGAAAATTCTTGTTTTTCACTAATTTTAATAGGTTTTAGAGAGTAGGACAAATCACCCATTTTTGTATAAGATCAATGTCTTTTTACACGTTTTTTTTTTACACCGACTTCTTCTGGAACCAATCTCCGTGTAAAACAGACTTAGGTGTAGTTTCCAAATAGTATAATGATATATATAGAGTATGCTTATATGAAACAATACGTTATAAATGAAAAAAATTGCCAAATGCAAATTTCCAAAAGCCGATTAAAATAGCCCCTCACATTAATATGCCGTAGTTTCATTTTTAATTTTACAAAAATTACCAAAAATGATAAAAGGACTTTTGAACGTCTTGTGCAAGTGCTTATTTTTACTAAAGTTAATCATGAAGAAGAAAACAAATGATATAATATAGCATATAATACAATAATAAAGTCTTACTAAAAGTCAGTTGTTCTGATTAAAATAAAACATAATCAATAAAAAACTGATTTTAAATCATATTTAAGATATTCAGCAAAATGCCTCCTCACCCCTCGGGTTAGCAAAACTTAAAATTGTCGGTTTTGACTTTAAAAAATATGGCCACCTTAGGTTTAAGGCACCGGATTCAATCTCATGAACTATCAAGCTCCAAGCTGCAACTAAATTTATTTTCTTAGTCTATTTTGTAGTGTTAGCCTTTCGCAAATATATATATATATATATATATATATATATATATATATTTATGGTTAAACAACAAAAGCAGTCTGGTAGTTCAGTTCAGCTTCGGCGCGCGATGAGCCAAACATGTTTTCGTTCGTTCAATAACGACCGTAAAAGATTTTGCGGAAAGTCCGCAAAAATGCTGATACGTTGCCCCCGGGCCTTTGGTTATAACCGTTGAAAGGAATAAATAGATCGATCGGGTTAACAAACTTGGGTTTGAAGGAGAGAAATTGTGAGAAAATTAATTTCGAAATACCCTTCTCATCCTACGTCTTAGAAGAGAAGACTTACATAATATTAAAATAAGTTCTCATGTACAAAATCATTATTCTCAAAAACAAAACACTATATGAAAGTATGACAAAGTTATACAAATTATCTATATACCAAAATGTCTTTTTTGTAAGATCTACTTGTAAGGCTACTATGCTAAAAAACAACATTTTAGTAAATTAATTTTTTTTTAATCAAAATTACTCGTTTTTAGTTAGAACATTATACGTTTTTTTCGCCTTTTAGCCTAGAATAAAACTTTGTAAATAATTAACTTATTGTTAGTAAAAACTTATGAAAAAATTTTAGCCCTTGTGCCAGACAGTCAAAAAGTTCGGTTTCATAATTTTTGCCAATTTTTGTAAAATTGAAAATGATAGTTCGAAATTACCAATGTTACATACATACATTTTTTCTCAGAAGAGCCAAAATGTTCGAAAGCCTGGGAAACGTAAAGATATGCAAAAATTTTCATTTTCGATTTTCTTGCAATTACTAAAACTTACCCTCAGCAAAGTTATTAACGGTAAGTTCATAATGATATACATGTAAAGAAAATGTTGACTATTATAAAATCTTTCATCTCTCATAATGTATGTAGCTCTTATTTTATATATTTGTATCTAGTTTGATTTCAATCAAAAGCATATTTTTAATAAAACTTGAACACTATAGATTAAAAAATCAATATCAATATCGACAAAGATTGCCATATAGAGTAGGGCGGTGTACAAAGGTAAAATATGATTTTGAGCAACTACACTGTGAAAACCAGACCAACACCATGAAAACAAATGGCACATATCAAACAAACAACTATCCGACTATGTTTATCAAAATTCTCAGCTAAATAATTATTGTAAAACTATATTTTATGCCATTTTTTTTTAATTTGTCACCTGGTTTCTATTACCCCATGGGCGGATTAAAAGGAGATGGTCAAGGACCAGAAGGATCCACCATCTGATTTTTAATTTTTAATTTTAAAGCGGTAAAGTAAAGTAAAGTTTCATCATATAATAGTTATAGGTAATATTTAATCTATGCGATGCTATTAAATCATTAGGCCGAGGAACAAAATTAAATATTATAATATATTTATTCCAAAATAAACATTTTTACCATCTGTTACTACTATCATAAATCTTGCTCTGGAAAGTATTTCTGTTTAATTTATCATAATCAGATTTATTGTATATTGTAATACAAGTATTACAAATAAAGTTAATACAACTTGTATTTAAAATACATACATATTTTATGTGGGGCACAGGATACAACTTTCGTATGAAACCTTGTCAGAAGAATTCATCATTATAGTTGGAATAACAATTAATTTAAATTATCTCTGGTAAAATTGCATTTTTAAATTTATTTTACATTTTTATAGACTGTTTTCTTATTTATACCCGTGTTAAATTGTTAAAATAATCTAGAGATTTAATTTTACAATTTTACAAGAGATAATTTATATGAATGGTTATTCAACTTGAATCTAATTTAATCAACTTGAATCTAATTTAAAAATAAAAATACATCTTATAGAAAAAAAATAATGTATACTTGAAAATTATATTCAGGTATCGTAAACTAAACAACCGTGGTCAAGAACAAAAAGACTAACAACGAAAGAAAATTCTTTCATGTCGGCTTCTCTAATTTACCAATATCAATATCGACCTGGATTGCCATAAAATTCTTTGATCTGAGTTTGACGTAAGGCTCATAATAATACACATATATGCATCATGCACCTGTAAATATAACATATAATTGCATACATTCATAAAATAATTATCCTCGGTGTCCTTGAGGACGAGCATGCAATTTCCATTCCGCAAGCAGTTCGGTTTTTTGATCATCGATCCATCTTTTATTATGGATACCCGTAAAGATAATTATTATGACTTTATTTTTCCATTCGATAGAATTGCTTCACGTTTTCCGGACTCTATATTCATTCAGATAAAATCGAAGGGACTATTTATGTGGTTGCTCATTCACGGAATATCCCACGACAACTTTTGATTTTGTTTTATTTCAGAGCAGAGATGGGCAACCTTTCAAGAAATAAGTAAGGCAAAAAATCTCCGTCTCAACTAATTTTATAATATTGTTGACTAAAAAAATATATGGTGCGCTAAATATTTATATCCAATCCAAAAACATAAAATTGTAAAGTTGATTAATAAATTGTATATGACTATGCTAAGGTGACCATATTTTTATAGGTAAAAACCGAGACGGCAACTTAGTAGGTGATCCGGGACAGGGTGGGGGGTTGGTTAATTTTCAAAAAATTAAAAATAGAAGACAAAAATTGCTATTTTTTGTAAAATTGAAAGTAGAAGTCCGAAACTATCAATGAAAGATTCTATTTTAACAGTTTGGTATTTAGCATTCGAAAATTTTCCAATTCATAACCTATTGTTTCATAAAGACATGCTTATTGTTTATATCATTTTCAAATATTTGATGGATATTTGTAATTTCATCATGAAGTAACAGCGAAGACTCATACCTTTAATTTTTAAAAACCCGGGACAATCCAGGACAAATATTGCTTTTAGGAAAAACCGGAACACAAGTCAAAATATAAATAATAAAAAAAACTTTGCAAAAGTTGTAATATTATGTTATCATATCTGCTTGATTTAGTATAATTACTGCAGTAATATTGGGTGTTACAGCAGAAATAATATTTTTACAAATGCGAAATATATAAGAATTTCTATACATCATTAAAAATCTATATAATACTTTCCTAAATATTAAAATTTACAATTACGAGGATCATTATAATTCAATCAAAATGTTTCCAATTGAAAATAGCCCAATTCCAAAATAACTACATCAAAATAAAAATATATCATCAGCATTATTATTAGTAGTAGAAAATTAACTAATAATAAAAATATTAGGTTGGAAACTAAGTGCGGATTTCAGTTAAGATGGTTTGAATCAAATTTTCAGGTTAGCTGCCGTAGTCCAAATGTAAACTAAATTTTTAATTGATAGTAGGAAGTTTAGATACCAATCAGTAAAGAAATGTTTTTTGATCCATTGCGTAGTTTTCGTTTGGCGTTCATTGAAAGATGAAAATCAAAGCAAATTTTTTTTGCAAAGGTTTGCTTTTTTATTTCTACAGAGTAAAGAATCGCTTTACTCTGCAGAAAAAAAGCACATTTTACAAACATTTTTAATTTGATTTTTATCTTTCAATGAACGCCAAGTGAAAACAACCGATCAAAAAACATTTTTTTGCTGATTGGCATCTAAACTACCTACTATACATTATCCTTAGGCTCATAAAATTAAAAAAAATGGCTCGTTAAAATTGGTTTGCAAATTTCGTTCTGATGATTTTTTACTTAAAGAAAAACGGAATCTAGTCTACTTTGAACTTCTGTTACACGTTCTGTTATAATTATTTATTATTTATTACGTGTGCTATTTTGCGAACTTTACTTTTAGAAGTGGTCAATTAGTCCCATTAAACTTTTCGCTACCGCCTCTAACAGGGATAGCAACTGTCCAGTGTTAAAGCTCAATGCCATGAAGATTGCTGCTTCATGGCCAATATTATAAAATGAAAATATGCCCAAAGAAGTTTCAATGCAAATTTGTCAATAATTTTCTAACAAAAACCCGCACTTACTTAGTTGCCAACCTAATATATCAAATATAGATAGGTCAACCGCTGGGTTGCTTCTTTAAAAAGCTTTGTTATTAAAAGTATCATCAAAATTGTACCAAATTTTGAAAAACTTGTGCATTAGTTAATGCAATCTGCCGACAGCAACAAGCAAAAACAATGAAAGATAAATCTTATGTATCACAAGCTCATCAGTTTATGACACTTGTAACCATTTGTTCAGAAACTCGAAATTATATTTCAATAAAAATAACAATCGTCGATTTATTATTAAATTGTCCATCGATTGTTATTATTATTATTAATCGTAATCGTCGTCGATTCGCTTTCATGGTGTTAAATTACACTTTGTTTTGATATGAAAGACATTGCGAAGTGGAACTATCGCAAATGCACTGTTAGCAAAATGACATCTGGTAAAGAAATGTTGTCATTCATAAATATAAATATAAACTTACAGTTACTGACTAAATTTCAAAATTGCTTCGGGAATTTAGGTCATAGCATTAGACCAAAAATGTAATTATATACCTATGTGCATGCTCATATCATTACACTAACAAGAATTAATATATATATATATATATATATATATATATATATATATATGTGTGTGTGTGTGTGTGTATTATAGAGAAATTACAAAGGTAAATTTGTAGAAAGGCTAGAAATATGCGAAAGGTTTATTGCAGACATAAAAATTAAATCATAAAAAATTTATTGACAAAAATATTTCGTTTGTGATTATGAGTGTTCTCTAAAATTGAATAAATAGAATGTTTTTTAAATTTGCTGTCGTTCTTCTGTATTTGGGTTTTTCATTTTACGTCTATGAATATTATTTAATCTAATCATTATTCCGTATTGGTTTTATTGGTTCTTGAAACATTAAAAAAGATTTTGATTGATTTACCACATTGTTAGTTATCTTATGTCAAGTTGTTGCAAATTTTGGTAATTTTCTTAATAATTTATTGATAAATCTACAAGTTAATTAGTTGTTTTTACACGCGTAATAAATCAGAAACAGCCTAATTTTGTTATAAATAATTAAATAAAAAGACACCAAAAACCTGATATGATATTACATATAACATATCCATAGAGAATAGTTTTAATTTTTCAAATAATTAACAATAAAATACCTTTATTATATGTTAAGCCAAGCACTTTTATAACAAATGAATGTAAAAAGATAAATAGATAAAAGATACATGTTTCCATATATGTTTTCAAAAACGTCGGATATAAAAATTAAATAAATGAAATAATTATTTATTCTCACCACTTTCTACACTAGATGTGTGTATAAGAATTTAGCTGAAGAAAATCTTGAAGACACAATTAAAAAAAAGTTCTATAATTTTTGGACAAATATTTAATTTTTACATTTTAAATAATTTCTGCAGAATGATGACACACATTTAGTGTTGAAACTAGTAAAAATAAATAATTATATTATTTATTTATTATTTTTATTCGACGAATTGGCTACTTAATTGTGACTCTACATGTATATAAATATATACATGCATATATATTTATAATATTTTTCAAATATTTACTAAATTAGATCATCATTAATGATGACCAAAAATGTGCATATTATTTATTACAATTATGTTGGTGTAAATATGATATCATCAAATATATTATTCCAACCTGGTATAATGTACAAAATTTATTTATAACATGTATCATTTATAATTTATTAATAAACAAAACACTTACCGCACCGCACTTTTGTTGCCGCGTTGCCTCACTTCCACCGCGCGTCCGGTTTGGATTACTTTGCGCTGCAAAAAAGTTTCGGATTAAAATTGTTCTTGTTTCAATATTAAACATTGGGAACGTAATACTTAACTGTTATGGCGGGAAAACAAATAATAAACATAGTAAGAATTGTTTAATATAATCCAAGTCATTTTAATTCAATCGATGAACTTGGTGTTGTCTCTGCTGCTTGATAACAAGCTGTCTGTGCTTGGAATTGAATCTGGATCCTCTGATTCAAAGCCAATTGGTATAGCAACCAAACTACGAAAAAACCCTAAATGTTCGATAACTCGATTAAAAAATATATTCATTACTATAAGGGGCGTCCATTAATTACGTGAGGTTTTTTCTCGGGGAAAGGAGGGTTTGACAAAAAAATCACGAAATACCACGTGGGGAAGGTAAGGGTATAGACAGATATCACGTGTATTTATTTTTTACCTGATTTAAAAACAAATCCAAACATTTTCAAAAAAAATCAAAAATTCTTAAAAATTGATCACGTGATTAACAGACGCCCCTAAATGATAATATTATTACTGGAGCAGAAAATTGCGAATAAATTATAGCATTAATTTGGGCTTCCAAAAATTTCTGGAATTTTAAATAAATAACTCAACTAGTTGGAATTTAGAATTTTTGCACAGATTTTTTTCATTGTTATTTGTTTTCACTATGATTATTTGTTGCCAATTTTTTGGGCTCCCAAAGATTCAACATTTTAAATATAACTTGAATTAAAAAAAAAATTTCTTATAAGGGGGCGTCCATTAATCACGTGAGCGAGTTTTTAAGATTTTTGGATCCTCCCTCCCCCTTAGTGATCCTTGGTGATATTCAAAATTAACCCCACCCCCTCCCCAACCAAACATCACGTGTATTTTTAGTTACTTGAAAAAACTGTACAATTTTTTAATTTTTTTAAGATATCTTACTATACCCCTCCCTCCCCCATATGATATTTCGTGATTTTTGTCAAACACCCCCGTCCCCTTAAAATCTCACGTGATTAATGGACGCCCCCTAATAAGTTATCATTTGGAAACAAAATACATCATAAGTATTATTAAAAAAAAAACAGAAGACATTTTGAGAAATTCTAAAAATCTGATTTGTTATTGATAAATTTTATTTCCTGTAATTAAATTTAAAATAATTTTACTACTAGCTAAATGATTTGAAACATTTTTTTATCACTGTCTGGGTACTTCTGAAATAACAGATCTAAATGACACATTAAAATTTGAATAATCTTTTTGCTAGATCCGAATTATTAATACACCCCGTAATTTTGAAAATTAAGGCAAGAATTATTAACAAAAGAACACTAAAGAAATATATTAACAATGCCGATTCACAGTTTGCAGAAAATTTCAATTTCAATTTTAAGTCAATTTTCTTTTTTTAAATCTTACAAACTTTTGTAATTATTATTTATTGCACTTACTTTAAAATTAAAATTAGAAAGTAAAACATTATTCTTCCCAAATCATTTTCAAAAATATTTAAATTTTTTAATAAAGTAAATTTTGAACAGGAATTTTTTTATTAGTCCATTATAATTATTATTTATTTTTCATAATTAATATTTGTATAAACATAAATCGTTTCGAAAATGTATTCACACAATTTTATTATTTTGAAAATCTTTTAAATATTAATACAAAACTAAAAGCCCCAAATTTTACCTTAGGTAACAAATAATCTTAATAAAACAAAAAATCAACCAACTTGAATGAATTATTCAAAATTCCATAAATTCTTATTAAAATCATTGCACTGTGACATAAAAATTGTACCCAAATAGAAATGCATATGCAATTTTACCATAAATATAATTATAACAATATGAATTTTACCATAAGTCAAAGGTCATGGCGTAAGAGTAATGCATTTTTTGTACTTTTTCTTCTCTTTATATTGAACTTTCCAAATTTAGTTTTTTTTGTCTCTGTACAACCTGTTCAAATAATTTGCTTTATTTCCATCTGTAAAAATTCAAAAAATTAGATTTATATTAGATATTCGATATATATTTCAGATACTTACATAATGGTCATTTTTGGGTAAACCATGCCTCTTCCAACATTCAATTTGCTCTTCATATCGTCAATCCAAAATGAATTATATGAAGCATAATAAAAAAGAATAAATAAAATATGAATAATTTAAATCTTTTAACGTTTGTCAGGAATATTTATATAGTTCACACATATTCTAATTTTTCTAAGGTATGCAAAATGGTTCAGAGATTAGACCAAATTTTGAAAAGTTGTAAATTATATTTATTATTCATTACAAACCTACAACCATCAATTAAATAAATTTGTTAGCATATATGCAAATAGATTTATTGAGAAATTTGACAGATCAGTTTGGGTCCTGAAAACAGAGCAGACTTTCACCTCATTAAATTGTCGGTATAATGCAAATTAATCAAATGCATTGCGAATGCGTCTTCTTTGCAAGTGTTGCTGATCTCATCTAAGGCATTCGATTGCAAATATCTGTATCGAGATTATAGAGAACATTTTGCAAACTCATTTCTCGCTATTCGAAAGTGATCTATCAATATCACACTTTACTTAAGATTATTGTCTGCTTCAAGTCTAGCCCGGAAAATTTTCACTTAAGTGATCAAATAATTATTTGTAGAACTATGGAACTATTTGTTTAAAACAAAATGAGAAAAATATTACCTAAGGTGAGAAGATATATACAAAAATTTGGTTTGTAAAGAAAGAAAGTACATGAATATTCTGAGAGTAAAAAAATAGATTTTTATGCATAAAAAAATATTAGATATTAAAAATGATCAAAAGTTGTTTCCAAGTAAAGTTGCCCCTTCTTCGCCCTTGCCACATCCAAAAAGCGATGTCAAAAAAAGGTTTTATAGAACTAGAACTAACTCGTAAATTGTGATTGCAAAAACCCCAGTGGGGTAGTGGTTAAGAACTAGGATCAACTAAGTAACTCCAGGTTAGATCCAATCAATCTCGGCCAGTTTGTTATCAAGCAGTATGATATCAAAATTCCACTTGAAGTTATACACATCAAATATAATCTCAAGTGAATATGGCCTTTCCTGGGCATTGTAGCAACAAAAATATATGCCAAGTATTCATACCTTATATGGTCTACAAATAGAAAAAGAGTGGATAATCGCTGGATTGTCTCTTGAGAGAAATACTAACAATAGGTTGAGAAGTACAACAGAAAAAATAAGTCATAGAGTACGTAGTTCTGATCGCGTTTCCATGAAACAGTTTTGATTACTAAAAGTATAAGCATAAAATCCATATGAATGCGCAAAGCCATTATTATTTGAGTAAAAACCTTCAAATAATTATTTTCAGTAAAATTTGTAAAATTTGTTTTGTTTTTATACACTGAACATAACATATACTAAGGTCATTGATGAAAAAGCATCCATAAATTAATTAATATTATTACAAATTCAAAAAACAAATTCATTAATGCGACTTAATATTATTATCACTATTAAAAATATTTTGACATTATTAGTCATTTTCCCTTCTTGAACATTTAAATTTTTCGATAAATATCATCGCATTTATATTTTATATTTGTAAATATCGTTATAAAATATTTTATATAATATGTATATATAAAATTTACCACAATTAACTGGAAATATTTTTAATTATTATTATAAAAGATACTAATATATAAAGTTGCAGATTATAATTCAAAATTATCTATTAGTGTCTATAAATCTCTTCATTTGAAATCACATATCTAAAAAATATTATAACACATATATAAAAAGTAAGAACTGCTTTTTCCGGGCAATAGTAATATAAGACCTTAATAATTTTTAAGTCTACATTATTTAAATGTATTATATGATGTAGAATAGAGCTTAAAGTTCCACGGGTGCAAAGCTCCACTACTGATATATTAGAAACAGGTGAAGTTAGAAACTTATAACAACAATATTTGAAAGTAGAGGGAAAAAATGTATAACCAAATATCACCTTGATTCTTACGACGTTGCTATCGGGCGATAATCGGCAGTGTTTTAAAATCCATAACAATAGTATTTTCTTTTGTTGTTTTTTTAGTCGTAAGCACTGTTGTTTAGTTTTAGTTTTATTGTATGTATTGTAAATTTTGAGTTATTTTCAACAGTTTTTTATATACCCTATACAAAGACTTACACGTGGGTAAAGTAAAAAGGATCAACTGAACTTTTACCCTGACAAAAGTTTAAAAAAATAGTGAATAAAAAAGTAAATTAAGTTAAATAAAACTATTTTACAAGTGATAAATTAAATAAAAAGTTATTACAACTCTTCTGATAAATATTTCTAGCAAAATACCAGATCAAGGTTATTTACAGTATTATCACTGCAAAAATGCACCCATAAAGTTTATATTTTGCGTTGGTTAAATAATGTAGCTCCTATTTTGTAAAATCCCTTTGAAATTATAAATAAGATATTGGACCTATGGCATCCTGGCTGTCCCATTTTACACCGCCTAGAGCGTAAAAAGGACCAGATGACAATTTTTTGAAAAACAGCTAAAAAACAAAATTTTACAAAGATGGGTTAGCTGAGTTTTACTAATTTAACAAATAGTTGTTTGTTCGATATATGTTATTTGTTGTGATATAATTAGATAAGTTTTCACAATATAATTACTCAAAGTCAAATTGGACCTTTGTGCTCCGCCCTACCCGATTTTATATACTTTTCTAAATATAAGCATTGTGTATTAAAATATGTTTTAGTTAATGTCATGACCGTAAATTGAATCTGTATGTATACATGAGTGTGTTTATACATCTCGTAATCATAAAATGGCATGTGTATTACCTACCGACAAATAGTAGTAATACGAATACATTAAATCATTGCGGTATGGGAGAGGCATTATTTTCTGAAAATCAGCGATATCCGCTCGGCATAGCTAACCGTGAGCATATTAAATTAAACATATTTACCAATAGTATAGCGGTGCCCCTGCCTGAATGTTTGTGAAATTTAGAAGGTAACGAGTCCAATAAAATGCACGTAGCTACGTGCACAGGTACACAGGTACAGTCGGCCCAGCTCGACCGATACTGGTTTTCTATGATCGGCGATTCGCCCTCCGGCAATGTTGTCCAGAGCGACAAGAGACAAGAGACAAGACACAAGTAGTGTTAGAACGAAATATCAAGTACTGAGTAAATATCGATACTTCGCGGTCGATAGTGAGTACTTTTGGTATTGATTTTTTAGCTCGATATATTTGCCAATATCGATCTTTTACGTCGATAGTACTCAAAAAGAATCGACAGCGTAATCTATGAACCCCACTTATCGACCAACTACGAAAACCAACCATTTCGCCGAATGCAATGCATAGTCTCTCTAGGTGGTCATAATTGTTCAGAGAAGTGTAAAAATGATCCCGAAGGGTCATTAGTCTCAGAATTTATTGCTCAAAAACCCAAAATGGATATGACCACACTAATAAATAAAGATGTTTATTTATTACTCTTTTGTAAAATGAAACGCCTTTTTAAAGTACCAAAATGTTTTATAAAAACATATTCAACAATCGAAGTATGATTATTTCAAATAATAATATTCATCAATTTCATTATATTAGTATTTTGCGTAAAAAAGAATCGAAATATAATTATTTCAAATAATAATATTCATCAATTTCAATATAGTAGTATTTTGCTTAAAAAAGAATCGAAATATAATTATTTCAAATAATATATTCATCAATTTCAATATATTAGTATTTTGCGTAAAAAAGAATCGAAATATAATTATTTCAAATAATAATACTCATCGATTTCAATGCGTTATTATTTTTCTTTCTAAAAGTATGTGAATTGTAAGTTGAAGTAAAGTACTTGTAAATTAAAAATTAAATAAACAATTTAAAAAGAACAGAAGAGCAATATTTTCTTTGTGGTACGTGAATCTTAAATGTCTCGTTTTCAGTTTGTGCACATTATGAACATATTTTAGGAATCGGATTTCAGCTGACCTTTTCTGAATGAATGACAACAAAACTTAAGAATACTTTCTTTAGTATAGTGGGCAAAAAACTTTTAGAAAATAATAAATTAATTTGGTTCTTGTGGCAATTGTTTGCACTGAAAAATATTAAAAATATGATTGTGCTTAAAATACTTAAAAAGTATTGCTTTTTGAATATAGTATCAGACTATTATATTGTTTTAATCAAAAATAATCAACTATTATAACTTGTCTTTTTTTTGAAAAATTATAGAATTTGAAATTAGTATTGAAAAATTACTGTTAAAATTTTACAATATTGAAAATGATTCTGATTTAACACATCAGATTACAAGCAATAGAATTCATTCTAATATTGTGATATAATATTTAATGAGTTTTAGATCTTTCTTGCACTTATTTTGATTTTTATAAAAAGTACTCAAAATTCATATTGAGTACTACGATACTTTCACTTTCGCCACGATATTTTTTTGGCATCGATATTTTGATTAGATACTTTTCAAAGTACTCAATATCGATCTTTTGCCTCGATACTTCTAACACTAGACACAAGACACAAGACACATGGCTCCGGACCGATGAATGCTACTATTACGAATATTATGGCTCAATGTTACACACTGACACCTTAGCCGTACCCTGCAGGACGCTAAACTATGCCGACATACAAATGATAATCTTGATATAGTTTGTCGTGGGAACTAATATTGAATTTTCTCGATACTCGACTATATCGAACACACACACACAACATTGCTTTAGTCATATTATAATGTTAGTCATATCACAATGAGATTATTTTGTACCAAGCCTTTATTCTTTAACAAGCACAATTAGAAGATGCTGCAAGAAGATGACTGAACACTACGAATTTTCCAGCTAAACTAGCTATATTTCTCGACTAACCTTTGTTCGTATACCAATATTACACATGTACTAAGGTACATAGAAGTCTTCCGGTTGTAGGTCAAAGAAGTATTTGGTAGTTATTATAATGAAAAGACCTTTTTCACTCGAAATTTAACAATACGCTTGATCGCTTGACAATGCGCACTCCGGCCCGCCCCGTCATGTTAGCTATAACTTTGTTAATATAAGAAATTTTTTTTGTCGACTCGTTAATATACGCTCAACATACTATACTTGCAGATTATA
>NW_020538040.1:178582294-178657799 GCF_003426905.1 Ctenocephalides felis | reverse complement strand
TAACTCATTGTCAATGGTAAATATTGAAGCAATATTTAACACAATGGATGTCACCTATAGACGACACCTGTACACACGGGTAGTCATGTAGATGTCGCTTATAGACAACGCATATAGTCAAAAAGGTAATCTCTTTGAATCGTTCAATTTTAGGTATAAATAAAAAATAATAAGATTTTGTAGATCTTCTCATTAATCGAGAAAGAACTTCATTAATATAATTAAAATGTACAAAATTTAATAAATTTCACTATATTTTTTCGGTAATCTGGTATACTGACAAAAGTGTAAGTAAAGTGCATAAAGCGTAATGGACTTGCATAACAGGGAGCGACATCACAGTTGCTATATTAAAATTGTAATGCTAAACGCTCAGAACACTCAGAATAGATTGAATTATTTATTTATTTATTTTTATTGGCCTCGCTTACTCGAGCATTTAGCCACGTACAACATATTTTAATTTCATTACAATATTTCAATTTCAATACAATCTTTTCAGGTTCATACTATTTTTTTTTATATAAATCCTATTCTTCTTCCTATTTTATATATTCTATCCTATTTTATGTACTCTTCAACGCAACTTCATTCTTCTTTTTTTTTCTTCTTTATTATCTATCATTATATCTTCTATCTTCTTACGTCTTCATTACTTCTCTATTCTTACTTCTATTACTTCTATTCAATTTAATTTTTTATTTTCAAACCTTTTTATACGTGATTGAACTGTTTTTAATACTACTTCAAACTATTTTTAACATTATTTCAAACTATTTTCAACATTATTTCAAACTATTTTTAATAGTATTTCTATATTATGCCGGGGATTCGAACTCCGAACCTTCGGCGTGTGAATCGGAAACGCTACACATGAGCTAATTCCGCCACCAGAATAGATTGAATTAAAATAGAACGTTTACCAAAAGAATTTGTATCGATAATTATCGAATATTGAAAAAAAAGTAGATCTCGCGAACGTAAACAGTTTGCTCCAAAACAACTCCTCGACACATGACAAGGTTCGGCGTTTCGCGATCATCGAGCGCCCAGCAAGTTCATGGACATCGCGTTGCACATCTGTTTACAAACAAAAGGGGAATCGAACGAATTATTAAAACGAATGAAAAAAAACTGGATTCATAAAATATTCGCCAACACGTCGTTGTTGAATCTGTAATAATTAATGATTGTGGCCGAGTAGGGACATCGGCCGAATCGACTCATTTGCATAAAGATGATGCTTTGGAAATATTCCGACCATCAGGGAAATAATATGACGTTATTTTCCACATATCGGGACAACAGATTTGGAATGATCCACGTGCGAATACAACAATTTGGCTTTAAGGTTTACTACTATTCACATTTCAAGTATACGGTAATAAACAAACATTTATATCATGCAATGCATATATGTTCAGCTGTGTGTTTCGCTAACTACTACGGCATCGGCTATTGATCATCACCTTGAAAAAATCTATTCGAAATGCTGCGCTTTCAAATTTTCACAAATAAATAGAACATATGAATTGATGTTTTTGAGTTTTGCATATTGCACTTTTTTGAAACTAGAATAAGAGTCATAAAAATTAAAGCACTTTCCATTGTCCTATTTTATGATGAAATACATTTCATTAAATCACCGATTTGTAAGAAAAATTCTAATTTAATATATATATATATATATATATATATATATATATATTAAATACTAAATAAAGATTAAATTAATTATAAAATATGAATACACAACACTTTTCCGAGTCATAAGTCTTGCATCGAATAACACGAACTTCCTAGTCCATTTTTAGTAGTTAAATATTAAATTATTATGATGATGAGACTTCTTTATTTATATGTTTCGATACTTCGTATGTGTTATCAACATCAAATCTAAAATAATCCCCAAAATTAAACAATGATAAAAAATAAACTATTGAAACTTTTTTTTAATTATTTTTCAAAAATAGTTATTAAAACTTTTGACAAAAATATAAAAAAACTAATTTTCTAGTGATGAAAGAAAATTGTTGGCAATTTGCTAATCATGAATTCAGAATTTTTTTAAATAAAATTTAAATTTTGTTTTTTAAATTTAAATTTACTTTTTAAAAACTATGAAACATTCTCATTAAATTGTTGTTATATAAATAAAATTCTAATGTGGCTTAATTATAAACAATTATTTATTTAAACGTTTTGACACTAAATTCAATAAATCTAAATTACAAAAATTTGTGAATACAATGAAAACATTTTTTTGAATATTAAAACAGTTATATTCAAAACATACAAACCAAACAAGGTAAAAATAAAATGAAATTATTTTTAAAAAATAAAAATTTAATTAACGATAAACACAGAACATAACTACTATTCAAAAACAAAAACTGACATAATAAACATCATGAATATTTTGAAAAATCTGTTGACATGAAATGTTTGGCATGATATTTATATTTTCAGTTTTTTTTTAAATAAACAAGTAGTTAAGTTTCTGTATTTATTGTTAATTGAATTTTTATTTAAATATTCATATATATTTAAAAATAATATTCATTGTTTGGAACAAATGTTTGTAATTTAGATTCACAGTATGATGGCACATATCAAGTCTCAAAACGTATTAATAAAAAAATGAAATAATGAAAAAAATAAAATAATTTAGCATTTTGGCCAGAAGTCTTCTAATAATAACAAATATATATATATATATATATATATAATCTAATAAATCTTTTAAAAAGTTCATATTTGCATAAATTACTTACAATAAATATAATTCTGTATAATTTTGTTTTTTTTTTCTTGAGTAACCTAATAATTTTCGAAATGATCACCTGTTATCGAAGTTGCTTTATGAATGATATTAATCAAATCAGCTAATTAAAACTCGTTTTTTGTCAATTTTAAAAAGTGATCTAAATGCTTTACGATATTCAAATTTTCGAACTATGTCACGGTCGGACATAACGAACTTGAGATCACTATTATTTAATACATAATTTTATTTTGAAAGTTTTAGTAAAACAAAGAAATTCGATATTGCTGAAGCGTGTATTTAGCGTTCGATAAATATATGTCCTTTTCTGGTATTATTGTAGGAAAACTGAATAGAACAGGTAATTATATGTGCATGCATTAGATGTAATTATATAATATTAATGCTGTAATAAATTGAAGAAACCTAGTGTAGCCTTGATTTGCAAGCGTAAACGTCTAACCTTCATTGAAGTTTGCTATGAATTTGTTGATCAGAGGAGAGGAGTCAATATAGAGTCATCTTGCGATTGCGCAAACTGGACCCACTGGACCCAAAATATTTGGCAAACTCAAATTTAACGGACACTCGAAACCAATTACTGAATTTCATCATTGGAATAATTATCAGATATGAGTAATCGATCATGAAAAAAATCTATTTGTTTGTGACTATATCAACAATTTATTTTCGAAACTAAGACAAATAAGTAAAATTCTGATTTTTTGTGAATGTACTCATTTCTGATAATTATTGCAAATTTATTTTTAAATATTGGAATTGCAATATATTGAAATATTGCAATATATTTCAAAATATTGGAAAAAACTCAAATTTACTAGACACTCGAAACCAATTACAAAATGGATAATTATCAGATACTTATATCTCCAACCAGCATTAGAAAATCTGTTTGTGACTATATCAACAAATTATTTTTGAAACTAATAAGTAAAATGCTGATATTTTTGTGATTTTACTTATTTCTAATAATTATTGTAATTTTATTTCTAAAGTGGATCCAAAATATTGGACAAATTTACTAGACACTCGAAACCAATTACTAAATTTCATTATTGAAATAATTATCAAATATGAGTAATGCAGAAAGTATAAAAAATCTATTTGTTTGTGACTATATCAACAATTTATTTTCGAAATATTAAGTTAAATAAGTAAGGCAAATAATTTCTTCGTTTGTTTTAAAATAAATATGCCATTCTATATGCCACATTAGATATTCCATAATATCAATTTATATGCCATATTTAAAGGTTTTCACATCAATTAGAAAAAAATATATTTTAGGTCAATCAGAGAAGTGTTTTGAATAAAGCCAAAAACATGGTGTGTTTCTATTCAAAAAACAATTTTTAGATTTGGGTAGAGCGAGGCTTAAAGGTCCGCGGGTTAAAAGGTCCACTACCGATATATCAAAACCAAATATTAAGCAAGAAAGCTACAATATTTTATATTATATGGAACAGGCCAAAAAAACTAATGAAATCACATGCATTTTTTTATATTTTATAAAATACTAGAATTTTACTTAAAGAAATAATTTCTTGATACATTTAATACTTCAAGAGATAAAATTATTGAATGAATTCGAATAAAAAATACAGACAAATGATTTCTTTATTATTTTTTCATTAAATATGTCATTTATAAATTTTAGTTTAACATATATGTAAACAGACGCTGTACGAAAATAAAAAAAAAAGTGAAAAGTTATTCATTTATATTTTTTTTACAAAATAATATACGTTTCTCTGATAGATCTGAAAATTCAAAGAATGATAATGACACATTTTGAAAAAAACAATAATCGAAAAATATTTGTCTGTATTTTTTCTTCTGTAGTTAATAAGTTTATTTTTTATTAAATATTAAAAATCATCAATATTAATAAAATTCACCGTATAGAGATATGCCAATTGTTAGGTTGCCATAAAAAATCACGTAGATAAAAAAATACTATAATATATAAAATGAAAAAATAATATAGAGATACTAAATAGAGATAGGTTAACCGTTGGGTTGCGTAGATAAAAAAATAACAGTTTGAAGAACTTATAAGTTCTGATCGCTTCAATTAAATAAATGAAAAAAATATCAAATATATCAAGAAATATTTTTCTCAAAAATTAGTATTAACTCTAGTTTCCTTTTTTTATAGTTTTAAAATAATGCATAAATATTATTTAATAAATCGCAAATCAATTACTACAATATTTTACATCCCCGAACTATTATCAATAATCTGAATAAATAATGCTCAACTAAAAATTAGAAATACTCAAATTTTCAAATGGACATTATCTATAGTAAATTAGGGATATTAAATATGGTAGTGTATTGTAATCGTATTACTCGTATGTTTGAAACAAAATATCTTGCAGTAACATTCATATACAGTCAATTTTAATTAATAAAAACTTAAAATTTTCAAATTTATTTTAAAATTAGATAAAATGTGAAACTTTTTGAGCTTGTTTACGTTGCGAACTCTTGATTGCATATAAAATCTATCGAAAATATTTATTGGTTTGTATATCCAAAATATGTAAAATACCCTAATAATACCCTACAATAACTCTAAATCCATTACTTCCATATCGGTAATTCCGTCATAACATAACCTTAACCCAATTCGATATATTTTACTCATCGCAATGAATCAATTGATCGACCTGTTCTCACATCATTTTAATAAGCTATGCGAACACTTTCGACCTTTGCATAGTTTCAAATATTATAATGATCATGTAGTAATTTTAATTTGTCGTATGCCTACGTTCATAAAAAATACATACATTCATTATAATACAATCACTAGATTCGCCACTTCATAAAAGACTATGATGGAGAAAGCTTTTCGGTTTAATATTCTTAAAACTCATGAAAATAAATTTACAATTTCAGATTCACCCATAAATCTTGATGTGATAAAAATCAGAAGTGAAGAGCAAATAATTTTAAAATAATTTTTCTACTATTTATATGAAAAGCTGACTCAA
Organism: Ctenocephalides felis; assembly: GCF_003426905.1. Classification (NCBI taxonomy): domain Eukaryota; kingdom Metazoa; phylum Arthropoda; class Insecta; order Siphonaptera; family Pulicidae; genus Ctenocephalides; species Ctenocephalides felis. Next base: position 178,652,015 of record NW_020538040.1, on the reverse strand, counting down.
TGCTACTTATTAATATGTATACGCCTCGTGCATTCAATTATAACTATAAACAAGTTAATTTGTTTATTAATTCCTGATTTTATAAAAAATGCAAGCGTTTCATGAAGTCATTTAATTTAATAACCATTATTCAAGTAATAATATATTCTGTGCATTTTAATTCTAGATATAAGAATAAATACGATCGATAATTTAAGTGAAGTAGATTTTATATCTGTGGTATAAATATATATTAAAACTATTTTATTCATTGTCCTAGTTCAAGTATCTTGCACAATCATTAACCCAATTATTATCAAGCTGTTGTACCTATAAACTGTGTCAAATAGTAACATATTGGATAATATAAACAAACAATTGCTTTATGCTGACTATGAGAAATATGCTTGCGAAATTAATTTTCAATGTTTCCATTTCCGTGGTTTTGTATCCGAGGCGTTGCAGAGTAGTTTAGTTTTATATGATTTTGATTTGACGCTAAAATTTAATGATATCAGTAATAATAGTATTAAAATATTTTAAAAATGAGGTTTAATATGCTTTAGTAAGAAATTTTATCATTTTTTTTTTACTTTTGTATTATTTGATTTTGCTATATATTAGACTCCTTATAGATTCTCCGCTGAGAGTATATATTATAATAAAATTATAATGTTATCTCTTTTTTATATTGTTCACAATCTATACTCATTGCAAAAAAAATGAATTTAAAAAAAAATCTCAAAATGTGGTTTGTATCTAAACTTTTCACAATTTACTAAATTCGCGTGTTTCAAATCTAATAAGTATTTATTAATTTAATTAACAATCGATATATATATATATATATATATATATATATATATGCAATGCTCATTGTTTTATTCAACAGATTGCAAAAATATTGAATTTAAAAAATCCTCGGAATGTGGTTTGTGTCTACACTTTTCACAATTTACTAAATTCGCGTGTTTCGAATCCAATGAGTATTTATTAATTTAATTAGCGACTGATATATAGAATGTTCTTTGTTTTATCTAACAAGTTGCAGAAAAAATTGAATTTAAAAAAAAAATCGAAATGTGGCTTGTATCTACACTTTTCACAATTTACTAAATTTGCGTGTTTCGTGTCCAATGAGTATTATTTATTAATTTAATTAGCGACTGATATATAGAATGCTCATTGTTTAATCTAAAATATTGCAGAAAAAATTGAATTTAAAAAAAAAATCTCGAAATATGGTTTGTATCTACACTTTTTACAATTTAATAAATTCGCGTGTTTCAAATCTAATAAGTGTTTAGTAATTTAATTAGCGATTAATATATAGAATGCTCATTGTTTTATCTAACAGATTGCAGAAAAAATTGAATTTAAAAAAAATCTCGAAATGTGGTTTGTATCTACACTTTTCACAATTTACTAAATTCGCGTGTTTCAAATCCAATAAGTATTTATTAATTTAATTAGCAACCGATATATAGAATGAACAAATGAACAAACGGCTTTTAGCCGCGCATTTTGTATTATTCATAAACTTGTCGAAAACCGTAAATATCACAATGGAATTATTATTCGAGGATATCAACTAAACAAACTATGTTCTTAGTTTTTGAGAATCCAGAGATTTCAATGAAACGTTTCATTACATGTATTTCTATTATTTGCCTGCTTATTAATATTCTACTCGAGATGGATTATTTAAACTAACAGAAGTGAATTTCAAGTTTACTTTTACTATCTCGTGAATATCATTATTGAACGTCAGGAGGCGATTTTCCGCACATTTATTAATTTTTTGGTTTTTACATGAAGGTCAGTTTGAAATTTCGATTTTGTTGGTTACTAATCGACTGTTCGAAGTCGACCTAGATACGAAATGTAGGAAACATGGAAAGTGAACAAAAGTATAAGTACGAGTACATCTCGCATATTAGCACTGTGGTGTAAAGAACGTATCAATCAACAAACAAACGGGAAGCGATACGTTAGATGACATAACTTCTTGGGACGTACCGCGCACATGGCCGGACGCACGAAGCACGCCGAATTCACTAACAAAACTGTTTCAAATCACAACAATATATTGAAATATTATTTTGTACTTACATTATCACCAGTTGTAAATATCACAAAAATTGATCAAGAACGGTGTTCTGTTTAAAAAGGCACGATTTGCACAATTAAACTTCGCGTTACTGAATATGCACTTAGCTCTTTGTCAACGTTACCGGAGCGGGTCGTTCGCAAGCTCTACTATCAAACCCCGAAAAACTAACATACGCGCACTATTGTACACAAATGGTCAGTGCGGTCAATCGTTCAACACTATATACGTCTACGACAGGTTGTCAGTTGTCGGAGTCCCCTCCCTCGGCGGGCGACCGGCTTCGCGTCGTTCGCGCTACCTGTTCAGGGGTACCTGACAAGGTGGGGGTACGAACGACCCGCGGAAACCGCGCGGACGAGACGGCGGTAACAGGCCAACAAGCCAACAAGACGGCGCTCGTCCCGCCGATGAACGTTGAACCGCGGACCGATCCAAGGAACTGCATGCCTGCTCTCTCGACCGAATTCCCTTGAAACTTGTTTGTTCTGATTGTCAACGCTGAACGCGCTTTGGCTTCATCAATATTTCCAATTGACATTTAGATCGAGCATTGGACGATTAGACTTATTCGCTGCAGCACGTGCGTTGTGAATTATGACCGTTTTGTTGTTGACGAAAACAAAACACAGTGATCTTTTCCGCATTGTGATATAAAAATAAGATGTGGTTTTCCCGAATCATGTGTTTTGTTATGATTTTTGTAACTCGGAAATAACTCTACAACAATGGACTAAACTTACCTAATCCGTTAATTTTCATAAAAAATATGTATATATTATCATATAATCTAGTTTATCCTAAATAGTTAACCTATACGTCCCGGTTTAGCCGGGATACTACCGGACTACCATATTGTGTCCCGAGTAAAAACATATAAAGTTCCTACTAAAGGTTAACAATTCTGATTAAAAAAAAATTCATTTGAAAATAATTGATTTTGGTTGTATTATTAAATAATATTTGTTAATTTAAATTGGATTTGTTTTTTAGCATAAAGCTCGAATTAGCCTAGTCCCGGATTAGCATAACTACAACCAACTTTGACATGAAATATATGGTCATATATTAATAGGCATCAAGTAATTATAACAAAGCTACTGGTATTGTGCCTTAAGGCAAATACTCGTACCATAGTTGAACATTTGAGAAATAAAAATATCCAATTAAAATTGACAAAATAACAATTATTTTAACAATTTTTTAATAATTATTATAAATACTGTAAATTTTATCGTTCGTATTTTATATATCTCGTCGGGGTCACCAATTATATAGTTTTATAAACTATATATTTACTTAACTAATAAACAATTTATCTTAGATGAAGATTTAATCCGATGAGAAAATACGAACATTTAAACTTTCAGGATCAAAACAATATTTTATTGTCAAGTATAACAAAAGATGATTATGTTTACTACGATCACTTTCTTGTTTCTTATTTCAATATGTCTAGATTTCAGGGGACACCATAGGTCTAATATAATATAATTGCTTATATCTGGGCGACGATCTGTAAATGTTTACAAGAAAACTTAAACGAAATGCTTCCGAAGACATTATCTCATATATAATAAATTTTTGTTTTATCATATAAACATTTTGAAATTGAATTGCAAAGTCAAAGTTATTCATTTCAACTCTATACCGAAAATTCTGATTTTTTTGAAAAATTTGAAAAATATCAAGAATTTGAATATTTTGGACATTTTAAAAAAATTCAAAATTTTGAAATCGCCGAATAAGTCTTCCCTAAAAACTAACCATTTCTTCATAACGTCAACATAAGCAATATGATTTTTGAATCATTCTAATCGGATGCTCTGTGCTTTCACAAACTGATATTCTAGATAAATGATATGTGATCAATTTTCCGCATCTGTTGTAATGTCTAACACATCACTCAATAAGTACGTAGTATTATTTATGTTTAGACAGTAAAATTTTGAATAATTCGTAGTTGAGATGCAGATTTTAGTATTTTTTCGTTACATTAGTATGCAAATACTAAAGTCTGCATTTCAACTGAGAAATATTCAAAATTTTATTATCCAAATATTAATAACCTCACGGACTTACTGAGTGATGTATTAATTAAATTTTCGATTCTTGAAATGCTTGTAAATAACCAACTAACGCTCGTCCAAAAATCGTTTTCCCTGCTAATGTGATTTGTTTCAAATTCTATAACTAGAAAATGGCCATTCCATTGGTCTGAGTATGGTCTATGTATACTTCTAGTTGATTTTTATTAGGTATTTTTTATTTAACCATTAAATTTAGTTTATCCTTAGTGGACACCTATCAAATATAATAAACAAAACAACAATAAGCAGAAGTTACTTGTATTATTTCTGCCTTTAAAATTTCATATTCAAAGGTTATCTTCCGATCTGCTTCCTATTTCTATGAATCATAGACAACGGAAGAATCTTCATCGTAATGTTACGCATGAATGCAAATTTTTAGGTAGTAATATGGAAGTGACTATAAATACAATATACACATACTGTGGAAACTTTTAACAAAGGCCTTGTCGAAACGGCCGAATGCCTTGTGTCGGTGTAATCACAACCTTATAATTAAGGTTTCTAGTCGAAAATAATAAGAAAAATCACTTAGAAATCGGATGAACTAGAATAACAAAACAATATATGTTGTAGTTGGATACTAAATCAGTACCACGACGTAATCGAATTAATGCTTAATTCGTTGTGATGGAACTTTACTTTAGAAGAGCTTTACAAGAGCTTTTATATAGGAAGCATAAAAGTTATAAAGTATATCCATGAAACAAGTGATACAATTCTGTGATGTGTATATAATTTATGTAGAATTAATTTTATTCTTTATAAGTAATATTCTTGTAAGTAGACACTTATATGTACTTGATTGTATTGTAACAGGAGTAAGTCGTAACAGGCGTGTTTCAATAGGCTTTGAAAAAATATTAAACGATTTCATTTTCTCAATTGGACATGTTCACCCCTCCTCCTCCCCGCGCATTAAGTTATCATAACAACCGTCCCGCGGACCAAAGCAGTATACAAAAGTGCGCAAATGCATCATTTTTGACAACTAATATAAAATTATTTTTATAGGATGCGGTAGAGAAATAGCCATGGCATCTATTCATCTATATTTTGTTAAAATATATTCAGAAGATCTCAAAATGTATTAATTTAAAAAAAAACTGTTACAACAAGCCCCTAGCCCTTCTACTGTCTAGAAGTGAGGTTTAACCCTTCCCACTCGACTGCTGCTGCTCCGGCGACAAAATTCATATAAATCTCGGAATTTGCGAGTGGAAAGGGTTAAGTAAGGTGACTGTATGTCCCAATTTGGCCGGGACAGTCCCGAATTTTCACCTTGTGTCCCGGGTTTTTCTAAATACACCTAAGTCTGTTTTTACACGGTCTTTTTGTACACGGTTTTGGTATAACACGGTTTGAAAATTGAATATTTTTAATTTTTTTACACAATTTTATTCCATTTAGCACGATTTGAAATTTTATGTACTTAAATTTTTTTGTAAAATTTAATTTTTGCTAAGTATGTTCATATCACAGAAAAGTATTTATGAAAGAAAAAAGTCTGAAACCATCGATAGTATCGATAGTTTGCGAACACCAGCTTAAAGATTTAAGTGAATTCTCCTTTAGCGCGTACAAACAATGTTTACTGCCAAAGCAAATGTGAATAGCACTAATTTAGGGGAATTATTATTAAAATAAACATGAATTCTTGTTCTTGAAAATTCTTGTTTTTCACTAATTTTAATAGGTTTTAGAGAGTAGGACAAATCACCCATTTTTGTATAAGATCAATGTCTTTTTTTACACGTTTTTTTTTTTACACGACTTCTTCTGGAACCAATCTCCGTGTAAAAACAGACTTAGGTGTAGTTTCCAAATAGTATAATGATATATACGAGTATGCTTATATGAAACAATACGTTATAAATGAAAAAATTGCCAAATGCAAATTTCCAAAAGCCGATTAAAATAGCCCCTCACATTAATAATGCCGTAGTTTCATTTTTAATTTTACAAAAATTACCAAAAATGATAAAAAGGAACTTTTGAACGTCTTGTGCAAGTGCTTATTTTTACTAAAGTTAATCATGAAGAAGAAAAAAATGATATAATATAGCATATAATACAATAATAAAGTCTTACTAAAAGTCAGTTGTTCTGATTAAAATAAAACATAATCAATAAAAAACTGATTTTAAATCATATTTAAGATATTCAGCAAAATGCCTCCTCACCCCGCGTCTCGGGTTAGCAAAACTTAAAATTGTCGGTTTTGACTTCAAAAAATATGGCCACCTTATGGATTCAATCTCATGAACTATCAAGCTTCAAGCTGCAACTAAATTTATTTTTTTAGCCTACTTTGTAGTGTTAGCCATTCGCAAATATATATATATTTATTATGGTTAAACAATAAAAGCAGTCTGGTAGTTCAGTTCAGCTTCGGCGCGCGATGAGCCAAACATGTTTTCGTTCGTTCAATAACGACCGTAAAAGATTTTGCGGAAAGTCCGCAAAAATGTTGATACGTTGCCCCCAGGCCTTTGGTTATAACCGTTGAAAGGAATAAATAGATCGATCGGGTTAACAAACTTGGGTTTGAAGGAAAGAAATTGTGAGAAAATTAATTTCAAAATACCCTTCTCATCCTGCGTCTTAGAAGAGAAGACTCATATTAAACTTTCAATTAAAAATTTTATTTCATTTTCGATTTTTTGCAATTACTATAACCAACCCTCCGCAAAGTTACTAACGATAAGTTTATAATTGTTAACTTTTATAAAATCTTTTATCTCTCATTTTTTGTATGTAGCTTATAAACTTCCACTCAATATCCGGAACTTAGACAACAAAAAATTCCATGCTTCCTTAGTCAAACTTTTTAAAGATTTAGTTTTTTATGACATTACTGAATTTTCTCAATTTGATTTCAATAACTATTTTCCTGCATAATCCTTATCTTTTATCTATGTAGTGTGACAATTTGATCGCCTGTACAATCATGTTTTTTATTGCTATTTTATTAATTTTAAATTTTTACGATTTTAAATCAGCATAACTGTCAACTTTGTGCAAGAATTTTGAGCTTGACTGGTGGTCTAATAGACTGTAATATAATGAACTTGATGATAAACATTGTACTTAATGTTCAAATGCTTGTTTTCAGCTCTTTTTTCAGAAGCGAAATTCGTGCAGCTACTATGATTATTATAAAATTACTATCCTTTTAATATTAATTATGAATAAGCTTGACAAGAGCCTGAAATAATATCTATTATTATTAATTACGGCTTGCTTATGAATAAATAAATAAATAAATAAAATATATTTTATATGTCTGTATCTAGTTTGATTTCAGTCAAAAGCATATTCAGATTCAGTCAAAAATTGAACATTACAAATTAGAAAATCAATATCAATATCGACAAAGATTGCCATTTAGGGTAAGGCGGGGTTACAAAGATCCAATTTCATTTTGAGTAATTTTACTGTGAAAACCAAACAACTATCCAACTATGTTTATCAAAATTCTCAGCTAATTCATTCATAATTCATCAGAAACTATGTTTTTTGCCATTTTTCCAAAATTTGTCACTTTGTCGTTCCCCTATGGATATGGATTAAAGAGGGACAGTTAAAGGGCAGAACGACCCACTATCTAATTTTTAATTTTAAAGTTGTTTCTTTGAATAATAGCTATAATATTTAATTTATGCGATGCAGTTAAATTATTTGGTCGAACAACAAAATTAAACATTATAATCTATATATTCCAAACTAACATTTTTATTGTTACTACTATCATAAATCTGGCTTTGGAAAATATTTCTGCTTAAGTTATCATAATGAGATTTATTGTATATTGTAATACAAGCATTACAAATAAAGTAAATACAATTTTCATTTGAAAAACATACATATTTTTTGGGTGCACTTATAAAAATCGCACTGGATACAACTTTCGTATGAAATCTTGTCATAAGATTTCATCATTATAGTTGAAATAACCAATAATTTAAAATATCTCTTGTAAAATTGATTTTTAAAATTTATTTTACATTTTTATCGACTATTTTCTTATTTATAACCGTGTAAAATTGTTAAAATAATCTAGAGGTAATATGAAAGAATGTTGAATGATTCAACAATTTAAAAAGCAATTTTACAAAAGATAATTTATATGAATGGTTATTCAACTTAAATCTAATTTAATCAACTCGAATCTAATTTAAAAATAGTTCAAAAATACATCTTACAGAACAAAAAAATAACGTATACTTGAAAATTATTTTCAGGTATCGTAAACTAAACAACCGTGCTCAAGAACAAAAAGACTAACAACGAAAGAAAATACTTTTGTTTAAGCTTTTATAATTTACCAATATCAATATCGACCTGAATTGCCAGAAAAGTCTCTGATTTAAGTTTGACGTAAGGCTCATAATCATACACATATGCATCATGCATCTGTAAATATAACATATAATTGCATACATTCATAAAATAATTATCCTCGGTGTCCTTGAGGACGAGCATGCAATTTCCATTCCGCAAGCAGTTCGGTTTTTTGATCATCGATCCATCTTTTATTATGGATACCCGTAAAGATAATTATTATGACTTTATTTTTCCATTCGATAGAATTGCTTCACGTTTTCCGGACTCTATATTCATTCAGATAAAATCGAAGGGACTATTTATGTGGTTGCTCATTCACGGAATATCCCACGACAACTTTTGATTTTGTTTTATTTCAGAGCAGAGATGGGCAACCTTTCAAGAAATAAGTAAGGCAAAAAATCTCCGTCTCAACTAATTTTATAATATTGTTGACTAAAAAAATATATGGTGCGCTAAATATTTATATCCAATCCAAAAACATAAAATTGTAAAGTTGATTAATAAATTGTATATGACTATGCTAAGATGACCATATTTTTATAGGTAAAAACCGAGACGGCAACTTAGTAGGTGATCCGGGACAGGGTGGGGGGTTGGTTAATTTTCAAAAAATTAAAAATAGAAGACAAAAATTGCTATTTTTTGTAAAATTGAAAGTAGAAGTCCGAAACTATCAATGAAAGATTCTATTTTAACAGTTTGGTATTTAGCATTCGAAAATTTTCCAATTCATAACCTATTGTTTCATAAAGACATGCTTATTGTTTATATCATTTTCAAATATTTGATGGATATTTGTAATTTCATCATGAAGTAACAGCGAAGACTCATACCTTTAATTTTTAAAAACCCGGGACAATCCAGGACAAATATTGCTTTTAGGAAAAACCGGAACACAAGTCAAAATATAAATAATAAAAAAAACTTTGCAAAAGTTGTAATATTATGTTATCATATCTGCTTGATTTAGTATAATTACTGCAGTAATATTGGGTGTTACAGCAGAAATAATATTTTTACAAATGCGAAATATATAAGAATTTCTATACATCATTAAAAATCTATATAATACTTTCCTAAATATTAAAATTTACAATTACGAGGATCATTATAATTCAATCAAAATGTTTCCAATTGAAAATAGCCCAATTCCAAAATAACTACATCAAAATAAAAATATATCATCAGCATTATTATTAGTAGTAGAAAATTAACTAATAATAAAAATATTAGGTTGGAAACTAAGTGCGGATTTCAGTTAAGATGGTTTGAATCAAATTTTCAGGTTAGCTGCCGTAGTCCAAATGTAAACTAAATTTTTAATTGATAGTAGGAAGTTTAGATACCAATCAGTAAAGAAATGTTTTTTGATCCATTGCGTAGTTTTCGTTTGGCGTTCATTGAAAGATGAAAATCAAAGCAAATTTTTTTTGCAAAGGTTTGCTTTTTTATTTCTACAGAGTAAAGAATCGCTTTACTCTGCAGAAAAAAAGCACATTTTACAAACATTTTTAATTTGATTTTTTATCTTTCAATGAACGCCAAGTGAAAACAACCGATCAAAAAACATTTTTTTGCTGATTGGCATCTAAACTACCTACTATACATTATCCTTAGGCTCATAAAATTAAAAAAAATGGCTCGTTAAAATTGGTTTGCAAATTTCGTTCTGATGATTTTTTACTTAAAGAAAAACGGAATCTAGTCTACTTTGAACTTCTGTTACACGTTCTGTTATAATTATTTATTATTTATTACGTGTGCTATTTTGCGAACTTTACTTTTAGAAGTGGTCAATTAGTCCCATTAAACTTTTCGCTACCGCCTCTAACAGGGATAGCAACTGTCCAGTGTTAAAGCTCAATGCCATGAAGATTGCTGCTTCATGGCCAATATTATAAAATGAAAATATGCCCAAAGAAGTTTCAATGCAAATTTGTCAATAATTTTCTAACAAAAACCCGCACTTACTTAGTTGCCAACCTAATATATCAAATATAGATAGGTCAACCGCTGGGTTGCTTCTTTAAAAAGCTTTGTTATTAAAAGTATCATCAAAATTGTACCAGATTTTGAAAAACTTGTGCATTAGTTAATGCAATCTGTCGAAAACAACAAGTAAAAACAATGAAAGATAAATCTTATGTATCACAAGCTCATCAGTTTATGACACTTGTAACCATTTGTTCAGAAACTCGAAATTATATTTCAATAGAAATAACAATAGTCAATTTATTATTAAATTTTCCATCAATTGTTATTATTATTATTAATCGTAATCGTCGTCGATTTGCTTTCATGGTGTTAAATTACACTTTGTTTTGATATGAAAGACATTGCAAAGTGGAACTATCGCAAATGCACTGTTAGCAAAATGACATCTGGTAAAGAAATGTTGTCATTCATAAATATAAATATAAACTTACAGTTACTGACTAAATTTCAAAATTGCTTCGGGAATTTAGGTCATAGCATTAGACCAAAAATGTAATTATATACCTATGTGCATGCTCATATCATTACACTAACAAGAATTAATATATATATATATATATATATATATATATATATATATATATATATATATATACATATATATATATATGTTATAGAGAAATTACAAAGGTAAATTTTTTGACATTTTAAAATGCCTAAATTTTTAATGAATATTTGGAAATAATTGTACCAACGTGGAATTGGAATGTCTAATGTCTAATTTTTTTACATATTTTTACTTTCATAGGAAAATATAGATAGTGAATTAAGAAAGGCTAGAAATATTTGAAAGCGTTATTGCAGTCATAAAAATTAAATTATAAAAAATTTAGTGACAATAAAATATTTTGTTTGTGATTATGAGATTCTTTAAAATTGAGTTAACAGAATGTTTTTTAAATTTGCTGTCGTTCTTCTATATTTGGGTTTTTCGTTTTACGTCTATGAATATTATTTAATCTAATGATTATTCCGTATTGATTTTATTGGTTCTTGAAACATTAAAAAAGATTTTTATTGATTTGTCACATTGTTAGTTATCTCAAGTTGTAGCAAATTTTGTGAATTTTCTCAATTATTTATTGAAAAATCTACAAGTTAATTTGTTGTTTTTATACGTGTAATAAATCAGAAATAACCAAATTTTTTAATGAATAATTTAATAAAAAGACACCAAAAACCTGATATGATATAATATATAATATATCCATAGAGAATAGTTTTAATTTTTCAAATAAATAACAATAAAATGCCTTATTTTTTATGTTAAGGCGAGCACTTTTATAACAAATGAATGTAAAAAGATAAATAGATACAAGATATATGTTTTTATATACGTTTTCAAAAACATCGGATATAAATATTAAATAAATAAATTTGTTACCAGTTTCTACATTAGATGTGTGTATAAGAATTTAGCCGAAGAAAATCTTGAATTCACAATTAAAAAAAAGTTCTATAATTTTTGGACAAATATTTAATTTTTACATTTTAAATTATTTCTACAGAATGATGACACACATTTAGTGTTGAAACTAGTAAAAATAAATAATTATATTATTTATTTATTATTTTTATTCGACGAATTGGCTACTTAATTGTAACTCTATATGTATATAATTATATACATGCATATATATTTATAATATTTTTCAAATATTTACTAAATTAGATCATCATTAATGATGACCAAAAATGTGCATATTATTTATTACAATTATGTTGGTGTAAATATGATATCATCAAATATATTATTCCAACCTGGTATAATGTACAAAATTTATTTATAAACATGTATCATTTATAATTTATTAATAAACAAAACACTTACCGCACTTTTGTTGCCGCGTTGCCTCACTTCCACCGCGCGTCCGGTTTGGATTACTTTGCGCTGCAAAAAAGTTTCGGATTAAAATTGTTCTTGTTTCAATATTAAACATTGGGAACGTAATACTTAACTGTTATGGCGGGAAAACAAATAATAAACATAGTAAGAATTGTTTAATATAATCCAAGTCATTTTAATTCAATCGATGAACTTGGTGTTGTCTCTGCTGCTTGATAACAAGCTGTCTGTGCTTGGAATTGAATCTGGATCCTCTGATTCAAAGCCAATTGGTATAGCAACCAAACTACGAAAAAACCCTAAATGTTCGATAACTCGATTAAAAAATATATTCATTACTATAAGGGGCGTCCATTAATTACGTGAGGTTTTTTCTCGGGGAAAGGAGGGTTTGACAAAAAAATCACGAAATACCACGTGGGGAAGGTAAGGGTATAGACAGATATCACGTGTATTTATTTTTTACCTGATTTAAAAACAAATCCAAACATTTTCAAAAAAAATCAAAAATTCTTAAAAATTGATCACGTGATTAACAGACGCCCCCTAAATGATAATATTATTACTGGAGCAGAAAATTGCGAATAAATTATAGCATTGATTTGGGCTTCCAAAAATTTCTGGAATTTTAAATAAATATCTCAACTAGTTGGAATTTATAATTTTTTTGCACAGATTTTTTTCATTTTATTTGTCTTCATTATGATTATTTGTTTCCAATTTTTTGGGCTCCCAAAGATTCAACATTTTACATATAATTTGAATTAAAAAACAAATTTCTTATAAGGGGGCGTCCATTAATCACGTGAGCGAGTTTTTAAAGATTTTTGGATCCTCCCTCCCCCTTAGTGATCCTTGGTGATATTCAAAATTAACCCCACCCCCTCCCCAACCAAACATCACGTGTATTTTTAGTTACTTGAAAAAACTGTACAATTTTTTAATTTTTTTAAGATATCTTACTATACCCCTCCCTCCCCCATATGATATTTCGTGATTTTTTGTCAAACACCCCCGTCCCCTTAAAAATCTCACGTGATTAATGGACGCCCCCTAATAAGTTATCATTTGGAAACAAAATACATCATAAGTATTATTAAAAAAAAAACAGAAGACATTTTGAGAAATTCTAAGAATCTGATTTGTTATTGATAAATTTTATTTCCTGTAATTAAATTTAAAATAATTTTACTACTAAGCTAAATGATTTGAAACATTTTTTTATCACTGTCTGGGTACTTCTGAAATAACAGATCTAAATGACACATTAAAATTTGAATAATCTTTTTCCTAGATCCTAATTATTTACTTAAGACACCCCTTAATTTTTAAAATTAAGGTAAAAATTACTAACAAAAGAACACTAAAGAAAATATATTAACAATGCCGATTCACAGTTTGCAGAAAATTTCAATTTCAATTTTAAGTCAATTTTCTTTTTTTAAATCTTACAAACTTTTGTAATTATTATTTATTGCACTTACTTTAAAATTAAAATTAGAAAGTAAAACATTATTCTTCCCAAATCATTTTCAAAAATATTTAATTTTTTAATAAAGTAAATTTTGAACAGGGATTTTTTTATTAGCCCATTATAATTATTATTTATTTTTCATAATTAATATTTGTATAAACATAAATCGTTTCGAAAATGTATTCACACAATTTTATTATTTTGAAAATCTTTTAAATATTAATACAAAACTAAAAGCCCCAAATTTTACCTTAGGTAACAAATAATCTTAATAAAACAAAAAATCAATAATGAAAATTTGGGTAAGAAATTCTAAATTCAACCAACTTGAATGAATTATTCAAAATTCCATAAATTCTTATTAAAATCATTGCACTGTGACATAAAAATTGTACCCAAATAGAAATGCATATGCACTTGCAATTTTACCATAAACATAATTATAACAATATGAATTTTATCATAAGTCAAAGGTCATGGCGTAAGAGTAATGCATTTTTTGTACTTTTTCTTCTCTTGTTTTCATTGAACTTTCCAAATTTTGTTTTCTTGTCTTTATACAATCTGTCCAAATAATTTGCTTTATTTCCATCTGTAAAAATTCAGAAAATTAGATATATATTAGATATTCGATATATATTTCAGATACTTACATGATGGTCATTTTTGGCTAAGCCATGCCTTTTCCAATATTCAATTTGCTCTTCATATCGTCAATCCAAAATGAATTATATGAAGCATAATAAAAATGAATAAATGAAATATGAAATATGTATATAATACACACGTATACAAATTTTTTCCAAGGTATGCAAAAATGTTCAGAGATTAGACCGAATTTTGAGAAATTGTAAATTATATTTATTACCCATTACAAACCTACAACCATCAATTAAATAAATTTGTTAGTATGTGTGCAAGTAGATTTATTGAGAAATTTGACAGATCTGTTTGGGTCCTGAAAACAGATCAGACTTTCACCTCATTAAATTGTCGGTATAATGCAAATTAATCAAATGCATTGCGAATGCGTCTTCTTTGCAAGTGTTGCTGATCTCATCTAAGGCATTCGATTGCAAATATCTGTATCGAGATCGCAGAGAACATTTTGCAAACTCATTTCTCACCATTCGAAAGTGATCTATCAATATCACACTTTACTTAAGATTATTGTCTGCTTCAAGTCTAGCCCGGAAAATGATAACTTAAGTGATCAAATAATTATTTGTAGAACTTTGGAACTTTTTGTTTAAAAAAAATGAGAAAAATATTTCCTAGGATGAGAGAATATATACAAAAATTTGGTTTGTAAAGAAAGAAAGTATATGAATATTCTGAGAGTAAAAACATTGATGTTTATGCATAAAAATTATTAAATATCAAAATATGATCAAAAGTTGTTTCCAAGTAAAGTTGGCCCTTCTCCGAACTTGGCGCATCCAAAAAGCGATGTCAAAGAAAGAATTCATAGAACTAACTCTCAAATTCTGATTGCAATTTTTACCCCGTCGTAGTGTAGTGGTTAAGAACTTGGACTAGCTAACTAATTTCAGGTTCGACCAAGTCAATCTCGGCCAGATTGATATCAAACAATTCCGCTTGAGGTTATACATATCAAATATAATCTCAAGTGAAAATGGCCTTTCCTGGGCATTACAGCAACATATATATGCCTAGTATACATACCTTATATAGTCTACAAATAGAAAAAGAGTGATTAATCGCCGGGTTGTCTATTGAAAAAAATACTAACTATAAGTTAAGAAGAACAACAGGACACCAAGTTATAGAGTACGTAGCTTTGATCGCTGTTTGAATATACTAACAATAGAAAAGTTCTAATCATCAAAAATATAAGCATAAAATACATATAAATGCGCTAAGCCATTATTATTTGAGAAAAACCTTTAAACATATTCTTTATACGAATAATTATTTTCAGTAAAACTTGTAAAATTTGTTTTGTTTTTATACATTGAACATAACATATACCAAGGCATCCATAAATTAATTAATATTATTACAAATTGAAAAAACAAATACATTAATGCGACTTGATATTATTATTACTATTAAAATTATTTTGACATTATTAGTCATTTTCTCTTTGAGGATGTCTTTAAATTGAATGAAGAGAAGAAGATGAATTTAAATGTTCAAAAGGGGGCGTCCATTAATCACGTGAGCGACCCCGCCCTCCTTCTTGGTGATCCATGGTGATATTTAAAATTACCCCCCCTCCCCGTCAAACATCACGTGTATTTTTAGTTACGTGAAAAAACTGTACATTTTTTTAATTTTTTTTGAAAATGTTTGAACTTTTTTTAAAAAAAACTAATTAAATAATAAATACACGTGATATTTTACTATACCCCTCCCTCCCCTACGTGATATTTCGTAATTTTTTGTCAAACCCTTCCTCCCCCTAAAAACCTCACGTGATTAATGGACGCCCCCTTTTGAACATTTAAATTTTTCGATAAATTTAATCGCATTTTAATTTTATATTCGTAAATATAGTTATGGGCAAATTTACCACAATTAACTGGGATTATTTTTAATTATTATCATAAAAGATACTAATGTACAAAGTTGCAGATTATAATTCAAAATTACCTATTAATGCTTATAAATCTTTTCATTTGAAATTACATGTCTAACAAATATGATATATAGTAAGAACTGCTTTTCCGGGCTTTATTTTGAAACTAAAGCTTTAATCTGCAATAAAGCACTGATTCCGTGTTAGATACCCACTTTAGCGAGCTAGATATCAAAAGTAGTAATATCAGACCTTAATCATTTTTATGTCTACATTATTTAAATGTATTAAATGATACAGAATAAAGCGAGGCTTAAAGTTCCGTGGGTGCAAAGTTCTACCACCGATATCTCAGAAACAAGTAGAGTTAAGAAATTTTAACAACAATATTTGAAAGTAGAGGGAAAAAAATGTTTAACCAGCCATCACCTTGATTCTTACAACTTTGCTATCAGGAGATAAACGGCAATGTTTAAAAATCCTTTGCCAATGTTTAAAAAGCATTTCCTTTTGTTGTTTTTTTGGTTGTGAGCACTGTTGTTTAGCTTTAGTTTTATTGGATGTATTGTACATTTTAAGTTAGATTCAACAGTTTTTTTATATAACCTATACAAAGACTTACACGTGGGTGGAGTAAAAAGGACCAACTGAACTTTTACCCTGACAAAAGTGTAAAAAATAGTAAATAAAAAAGTAAATTAAGTTAAATAAAACAATTTTACAAGTTAAAATTAATTAAACAGTTATTACAACTCTGCTGATAAATACTCGTATTTCTAGCAAAATACCAGATCAAGTGTAAATACAGTATTATCACTGCAAAAATGCACCCATAAAGTTTATATTTTGCGTTGGTTAAATAATGTAGCTTTTATTTTGTAAAATCCCTTTAAAATTATAAATAAGATATTGAACCTATTGACATCCTGGCTGTCCCATTTTACACCGCCTAGAGCGTAAAAAGGACCAGGTGACAATTTTTTGAAAAACAGCTAAAAAACAAAATTTTACAAAGATGAGTTAGCTGAGTTTTACTAATTTAACAAATAGTTGTTTGTTCGATATATGTTATTTGTTGTGATATAATTAGATAAGTTTTCACAATATAATTACTCAAAGTCAAATTGGACCTTTGTGCTCCGCCCTACCCGATTTTATATACTTTTCTAAATATAAACATTGTGTATTAAAATATGTTTTAGTTAATGTCATGACCGTAAATTGAATCTGTATGTATACATGAGTGTGTTTATACATCTCGTAATCATAAAATGGCATGTGTATTACCTACCGACAAATAGTAGTAATACGAATACATTAAATCATTGCGGTATGGGAGAGGCATTATTTTCTGAAAATCAGCGATATCCGCTCGGCATAGCTAACCGTGAGCATATTAAATTAAACATATTTACCAATAGTATAGCGGTGCCCCTGCCTGAATGTTTGTGAAATTTAGAAGGTAACGAGTCCAATAAAATGCACGTAGCTACGTGCACAGGTACACAGGTACAGTCGGCCCAGCTCGACCGATACTGGTTTTCTATGATCGGCGATTCGCCCTCCGGCAATGTTGTCCAGAGCGACAAGAGACAAGACACAAGACACAAGACACAAGACACATGGCTCCGGACCGACGAATGCTACTATTACGAATATTATGGCTCAATGTTACACACTGACACCTTAGCCGTACCCTGCAGGACGCTAAACTATGCCGACATACAAATGATAATCTTGATACAGTTTGTCGTGGGAACTAATATTGAATTTTCTCGATATGGTCGAGTTTTAAACATACACACAACATTGCTTTAGTCATACCATAATGTTAGTCATATCACAACGATATTATTTTGTACCAAGCCTTTATTCTTTAACAAGCACAATTAGAAGAAGCACATTTTTAAACTAGCTGTAAGTGGAATTCTGTCTTAAGGCAATTAAGGCATCGTGCCTTAAGGCAAATTGCTGGAACTTCCCGTACCAAAAATTATTATTTTTTTAAAAACGATTAACATTTTTGAAAAAAAATTTACTTCGAAAAAATAAGATTTTTGACAAACAATTAGACAAAAAATTACTTTTTTTGAAAAAAAAAATCTTTTATAATTTTTTTTTTTTTTAATTTTTTTTTTGAAAAAAAAATGTTTTCTTTATTTTGACATATTTTGAAAGATCTAAACTTTTTTTCAAAGCAATCGTACTGCTTTAACTGCATAAAGACGCATATCAAACTGCGTAAGCGCCGCGTCGACGTCTAACGCGTAAACATTGGTACGGAACCCATA
Organism: Ctenocephalides felis; assembly: GCF_003426905.1. Lineage (NCBI taxonomy): Eukaryota > Metazoa > Arthropoda > Insecta > Siphonaptera > Pulicidae > Ctenocephalides > Ctenocephalides felis. Next base: position 178,633,338 of record NW_020538040.1, on the reverse strand, counting down.
AGAATGTAAACGAAAATTATACTTATTGTTAAAATCCCTATAAAATATCTGATAATTTGATGTGCATATGTCTAATGATCATTTTTGACCGCCAAATGGCATTTTTTTTTACTTTTTTCATTAGATCTCCGAAACCGCTAGACCTGCCTTTATGAAAATTTGATCGATTCTTCACCTTGTCAATACAAGTAAAATGTTTTTTGAATTATTAAAATTGGACGCTCCGTTCTCTTAAAAACTGAGTTACCGTTTTCGGCACTTTTTGCCCCGTATCTTTGGAACGGCTAGACCTGACTTCGCCAAAAACTAATCAGCACGTTTCCTTATCAATACAAATCGAATGTTTTTTGAATTATTCAAATCGGTTGATCGGTGTTCCCGAAATCGTCGACGAAAATTTGTATCCGCACATACATACACACACGCACACACACACACACATACATCCATTTTTTCTAAGATATGCCAAAATATTCAGAAACCTTTGAAACGTCGAGAAATGCAAATATTTTCATTTTCGATTTTTTTGCAATTACTATAACTTGCCCTACGGGAAGTTAACAAAACAAAAGTTTTCACTACCAGAAAAACTAACAAAGAAGTAAAATACTTTTGTTGTGGAGTTCCAGCAACATCGTAAGAATCAAGGTTTTTTCACTCTATTTTTAAATATTGTTGTTGAAAAATTCTTAACTTTACTTGTTTTTGAAATATCGGCAATGGGCCTTTTTACCAGCGAACCTTTAAGACCCGCTGTTATGTTTTAGTTGTTGTGGGGGTTAAAAATATACCCATATATAAAATGAAGTAGCCTCACTAACTTTGAGTATGTAAACTCAATAGGAATGAAGAATGAATACGGATGAAGTATTATTATAGAATTAATAGTCAAAATAAACGCCTTTAAATATTATGGGACTATGAGAAATTGTTTAATTTAAAAAAATAATGATAAAAGTTTTAAAAAATAGGCTGCGTGCCCTCCGTGTTTGTTTACGATGTTTTCTATTGATATGTGAGAGTTTTCTTCAAACCCTTTGCATAGAAGACAAAGAATTTTTCATTTATTTCATTTATAGCATTGATTAGAATTATACGAGATTATTATGGAAGAGTGAGCAAAGAAATAACTCTACTGAGCACGATCATGGGAAGGAAAGGAAACTGGATTGGACCCATTCTGCAAAAAAAGTGCCTTCTAGCCAACGTCATTGAAGGTAAAATAGAAGGACTAAGAAGATTGGGATGAAAAAGAATGCAGTTGATTGATGACTTGTGCAAGAACAGAAAAAACAAGAAATTGAAAGCCAAAGCATAGGACCAGGATGCATGTAAGCGGAAGTTTGAAAAGAAAAATGCATAAAAGTGTGAAAAAGTGAAATTTGGTGACGGTATGGTAATGAAAATAATAAATAAAGGAGGGAAATTGAATCATTGATATTTTGTTCTCTCACACCATAGACCTGCCTTTTTTATAATTATTAAATCATTAAAGTATATACCCACTCTGATCCACGTGTGCTCGCAAAGATTAAAATATGCTTCCTATATTTTTTCTATGACTAGACAAAGGAACACACATTTTTATGGTTTCGAAATCATTGAAGACATGATGTGTGGACTCAAGGTGCTACTTTGAAAAACATACTATTTCATGAATTATTAATGTAAAATCAAATTTTTATTGTTATTTTTACGTTGTTTATCTTTATTCTGAGTTCTACCAACAAGAACATGAATAATTAATGAAATTTATAATAAATTTTTATAGACACATTTTTTAAATAATTCCATCAAATATTTCATTAATGGTTAATTAACAACTTAAGGATATTTACTTACTGAGAAACAACGTTTTGTCTTCGCAGTATGCAATTAAAGATGTAATGATGTAAAAATGCAAAGAATAATAATTAGAAACTCGTTTTTTGCGTTGTCTAATTAATACGACAGCATTTTCCCGTTGGGACTAAATCTGCTCATTAAATCATAATAGATAATTTAATATCTATATTATATATATATATATATATATATATATATATATATATATATATATATATATATATGAAAAACTGTATGAAGTGCAAAACTTTTAGAAAAATTTGATGTTTCATTAATGAATTTTATGACTCGTTCGTTTTTGAAATGCACTAACAATTTTTATTTTATTATATTAAATAATATTTTTATTATTATTCTAAAAAATATTAAAACTTGAAAATTTATTTTTACGCAATTTTATGCAAAATTTTGATAAAGTGTTTTAATAATTTAATATATAAACTTACGATAAAAGTAATAAATAGTGCATATTTTATTGAATAAATTCTATGACTCGTTGGGATTAAAATAAATAATAATCCATAAAAAAAATCATTGAAAATTTTATTTTCATGCAATTTTATGCAGATACTTAATATATAAATAATAATAATACATATGGCTAAATATATAAGCTTACGATGCCAATAAAAATAATAACTATCATTTTACTTCAAATTGTTCCATAATCATATTAATAGACAAATTGGAAGCCAAAAAATAAAAAATTATGATTCTTTATAAAATATCTCATAAGTTTGAATTACTTAAAAATGTAAAAAATGAAGAGTGAAGAATTGAAAATTTCGAAAATTGTGCAAAAACCTTATAAAACTTAGTATAATTTGACAATAAGCTTTGAAAATTCTGTAGTGCACGCAATTCAATAAAACCGTTGAACTAAATTTAAAAGTTGAAGAAAACAATTTTTCCCAATTACGAGCTATTATTTTTGCATATTTTTTTTATAATTTTTTTTAACTGGGGGCTGCTTAACTCGTGTGACCCCAAATAAATTGATTTTGAAGTAATCGAGTTGTCATTTGTAATTGCACGAGGTCAGGTTGTTTGTATTTGCAAATGAGCTCTCAAACTGGTAATTCAAGCACCAAGCTCCATAAAATATCATATCTATATTATTTACATAAACGTTGCGTCAATTTCTTATATGACATTTGCGCGAAATAAAGCAATAGTTTTAGAACTTATGCGTAAATGTAACATTTTTTATAAATTCTGGAAGACGACTAATAATATAGCGAGGCTTAAAGGCCCGGGAGCAAAAAGGTCTACCACGAATATCTAAAAAACAAGTAATGATAGGAATTTTTTAGCAAAAATATTTGAAAGTAGAGGTCAAAAGATGTATAAACAGCCATTATCTTGATTCTTCCAACTTAATGAACGGCCATATTTGAAAATCCATAACAAAAGTATTTTCTTTTGTTGTTAGACTTTTTGGTTGTGAGCACTGTTGTTTAGTATACGAGATCTTAATATAATTTTAAGTATACGTTATTTAATTGATTTATAAAATATATTGTTATTTATAAGTTAGACTCAACAGTTTTTTATATAACTTCTATAAAAGCTCACATGTGGGTGAGGTAAAAAGGATAACTTGAACCTTCACCCTGGCAAAGGTGTAAACAATAAAAAATATTAAATAAAAAAGTGAATTCAGTTGAAAGAAGAGTAACTTCACAAAATATGAATTAAATAAACAGATATTCCAACCCTGCTGATTGTTATTTCTCACAAAATACCAGATCAAGGTTACATACGGTTCCTGAGTGAAAATTGTTCCGGTGAAAAATGTACTCATAAAATTTATATTGTTAGTTGAATAATATAACTATTATTTCGAAAAAATTTTTAAAATCGAAAATAATTCTTTAAAATTAAAAAAAGATATTCAATCTGTTTGCCCTCCAGCTGTCTCATTTTACTCGTCTAAAAAAGGCGGTAAAAAATAACATATGACAAATTTTAGAAAAATTGTAAAAAATACATTTATGTAATTGGGAATAAACTGGGAATTTTACTGAACATAGTTCAATAGTTGTTTGTTTGATATATGTTATGTGTCGTGAAGTCAAATTGGACATTTGTACCCCGCCCTCCATATAACTTTATATTGTCGTTGTAACTATATATGAAGATGTAGACAAATTTTATTTCAAGCATTGAATTAGGAACAATAAATGCTAAAAATTAATAAAACATGTTAATAAAATTAATAAAATCGTTTCCAATTTGTATCTACAAACAAATTATAAAAAACGCTCACTTCATCTGTTGACAATAATAATAAATAATAAGTAGTACTGCCCTAGGGCAGGTCCATAAGTTCAGTTAAATTCCTATTCGATTCAGGAAAGAATAGTGTGAGAGATTTCCCATTGCCATTTCACACCACAGTACCGAAAACGTGATATTTTCAAGTGGAATTTGGATCTACATTTTCAAGTAAAAATGGACATCACCGCTGCACGATATCAGATTGTCTAGAGCAATGTGGATTTATTTTACAGAATTCGAATATTAAATAACTTATATTTGATAACTTTAATTTAACCCTTTCCACTCGCAAATTTCGAGATTTACATGTATTTTGCCGTCATCCGAGTGGAAAGGGTTAACATAATAATTATTTTATGCATCTGTCACCAATTCAAATTAATTAGAAAGTGATGGATAAACATACGTTAAAGAAGTTGAATAAATACATATTATGATTATATTAAAACGTCCCCTTATAAACCCTTTCGATGCAAAATTCTAAAAAACGAGATATTATCTTTTATTATTATTATGACAATCTGCAATATATATTTTAAATCTAACACCGAACTAATCAATTATTAATTTCCATAGTGCTGTTACGTGTAATAAAAACAAGTAATATATTATTACTCCTGTCTTTCATCGAGGGGAAGTAAATGGAAGTGACGAAAGTATCAAAAAAAAACATGTTGCCCTAACAAATCGATAATTGCTCCCGGTGTTTTGTCCGTAAATACGTTTTTATGTCAACCTGGACAAATTACAAAATAAACGAATTCTTACAATGTCATTAGAGTCTAGATTATTGAGTGCGTGACATTGAATGTCTACTCTGAGCAGAATAATTTCCATTAAATATATTATTAGGCATAACGAGTAAGACAGATCCATCAACAAAATAAATATACTCGCCCTTGTACGGAAGCGATTCTGATCACTTTCTAGAAAGATATCAGATGTAAGAACGATATTGTCGAAAATAGAAACAAGGTGCCACCGGACAGGTCCACTTTCGAATTTTATAAATAAATAGTAAAATTATTAATAATAAGAAAGTTTCAGAATTTGATAATAACATCTTGAGTTTCGAATTTGTAATCCTAACACATATTATCTATTTGATTAATTCAGAAATTTCAACGCTCCTGTTCCTTAAACAATACTAATTAATTCTGTTTGATAGTCTTACCAATTTTATTAGTAAATAATAAAATTATTGAGAAGGAAATTTTATAATTTTCACAATTGGATAATCACCTCCCGAGGTCCATATATGTTATATTTATTATGTATTTAAATGACTGACTTCATTTTAATATTATGACCTTTATAGAAGGCGACTCAAACGGTGGTCTTATCTCCATATGATGGATTTTTATCACAATATCAGCAATAAAAATGAATTTATATTAGAGCAAAAATAGCAGAAGAGTGCTTGACATCAAGTTATCCGAGGCTGGTATGAAACTTCTCTTGAAGATCATACCATAAAAATAGAGACTCGATATTTTTCTTTATATTTATGTAAAGTATTGTCAGAGTCAGACCCACTCGATTTTTGTTTGTTAGAGCCATTCAATTTTTTCAAAGCTCAGAAAGAAAGTTCTAAAATTTCAATGCACAAAATGCAACTTGTTGACTTGAAACGACTTCAAACTTACTATTTGAGAAAATCGTACTCTTATGTAGTCAAATAAGAAGTAACTCACTTTTTTATCAATAAAAACTCAAACTAAATATGGTTGTATTTAAAATATACGATTGTTCAAGAAATTAAAAAAAAATAAAATGCATCCGATTGATAAAAAAATTGTATTTAAAATATACTTTCTTTTCTTTATTAAAAAAAATAATCCGATTGACAAAGAATTGTATTTAAAACATACGATTGTTTAATAAATTAAAAAAAAATAACAAAATGCATTTTGGTTAAAAAAAATAATCCGATTGACAAAAAAAAAGTTGCAAAAGAATATGATCAAGCCAGAGAGATCAATTATAAGTAAATTCCTGTATAAGATAATTAAAGCACTAATTAATATAATTGATTATTTTGTTTTTAATATTAAATATTTTATTTATATATTTATATTAAAATTTTATCAAAAAAGTTTTAGTAAAAATAATGTAAGTTATGTTTACTTACAAATATCCAACCACTATGTTTTACATCTATAAAAAAGCATGAATATATATTTGCCTTTTTTGTCCATGCAAAAATGCAGCACATTCCAAACTGCAAAAAGATAATTACAAAAAATTTGGCATGCTGAATAATATTCTGTCATGGATATAAGTAAAATAAAGAATAATATTCTGGCAGTTAAGATTCAAATCAGCATCCCATCTGAAAAGATACAATTATTTAAACAAATATGAAACCTTAAGTTATTTTTCTATGAGTATATGTCAAACTACCTTATTTATTGTGTTATTATTTTTGAAGCTCACGATTTAAACAACTTACTCCAATCTCATTTCTTTCTGTAATGAAATTACATCTTCTGTTCTATTCAGCAATAGATCCTTCGTCACAAAATCATGTCCAATATAGTTGTGCCCTTCATGGACTCAATTTTTAGCCATACATTTCATCCTCCTGGCAATAATAGCATTTATTAAAATTTGTGTTCTTTATGGAATCCAGTTTTAGTCATACATATACCGATTTCATCCTCTTGCCAATAGTAAAGTTAACAAGATGAATTATTACTATTGTTTATATTGATAATAACAAATGAAGTCAATACTTGGAATTATCGCAAATAAATGTTCAAGGGTCAATAATTCAACCTGATATGTAATTAATAGCAGAACTAGAAGTTGTTTTATGATTTCAATTTCAATTATTCTTGCACATTATCTACTCAATAAGTTATAGAATGCGCGTCATGCTGACGTTTGACAAATAGACCTGATCGACTGCAAAATTGAATGATGACGACATTTGCAGCATATTCAGCATTCGTCAAATTATTCATTCTGTAATAAAAGCAAATTTTAAAAAATATACTTCATATCATATTATTAATATATTACCAGTATTACCTTTTTCACCTTGTCTCAAACTATCAACCTCTCAATCTTATCAAAATTTAGTAGTTGTCATTACTACACATTTGCAGTATAGTTTATAATGTTCATATTTAGCATTCATCAAATTATTCATTTTGTAATAAAAGCAAGTTTTAAAAATTATACTTGATTCCATATTCTTAATATATTACCGATATTACCTTTTCTCCAATTTTTTCAATCAATCTCGTCTCAAAATTATCAATCACTCAATCTTATCAAAATTTAGGACGACATTTGAAGTATAGTTTATAATGTTCATATTCATCATTCGTCAAATTATTCATTCTGTAATAAAAGCAAATTTTAAAAAAATATACTTGATACCATATCATTAATATATTACCTTTTTTCCATTTTTTTCAATCAATCATGTCTCAAACTATCAACCTCTCTCAAAATTTAGTGATGACGACATTTGCAGCATAGTCTATATTGTTCATATTATTTATTCTGTAATAAATGCTAATTTTAAAAATTATACTCGACATCATATTATTATTGCATTACATTTTTATTTTATTGCATTACCAATATTACCTTTTCCATTTTTTTCCAAGAATTTTGTCTCAGGAATACAGTTCTTATAAATGATAATTTAAATTTGAGTTTGGAGATGTATGCGCATATAAAAACAAAAAATGTTTTTTTGAGCAGGCATCCATCCAGGTAATAAAAAAAAGTAAATTACGTTTTTAGAAAAAATTAAGAGACTTTCAAAGAGTGCCAATTTGACTCTTCTTTAGTGGATAAAACACAAAGGCCCAAAAACTATATTAAATAGTTTTAGGTTTGTAATACTTTGAGAGAGATCATGTTAGTAAAAATAAAAAGTATTTAATTTGGAAAAAAAATTAATATATAAGTCTAAATTTAAATTATAATTTATATATAAATGATGTCCACTCTATTCGACAATTGTCATGAGATCTCTATTATGTATTTTGCTCTAAACAAAAAACGCTCTAAATTAATATGACAAATAAGAACTATGGAAAACAAAAACTCGTTTATAGATGATGAATATAAAATAAAAGGCCTATACACAAATTTGAAAAAAAAAATAGTATCATATCAAAATAAGCGTTGATTAGCATTCTCTTTTAAAAAAAACTTTTTAATTAAGCCTTCTTTAGATGAAGATAATCTTTTTAATTATTCCAACAATTTATTTCACAACTGAAACAGACTTATTATACAAAATCGAGTGATCAAAAAATATATAATCAAATGAAAAAATAAAACTAAATAAAAAAAATAAATTAAAAAAATAAAAAATGATACAAAAATAGAATAATAATTTAAATAGAGCATATAATATGTAACAAATATATATATTCTATTAAAATGTTCTTTACTATTTCTATCAGATATGAAATGGCAAGTTCATTCTGATGTTTAGTAAAGGAAGAAAAATAGTAATTTAGTAAAGGATACATTAAACGAAAATTGGGTATATACTAATATATAACAAACAATTCATTTGTATTTGAACAGTAATTAGAAATTAAGAGTCCTATAAGCTGTTGTGATGAATAAAAATCTTGGAAGGCATAACAAATAAAAATAAAATATTTTTAAACATTTTTATTTTTTCTTTTATTTTAGAGAAAATAAAGAAGCTTTAAAATATTTTACTTCTTTACGTTAACGCCTTCCAAAATTTTATTTATAAATTTGAACATCCAAATTATCAATGCTTAACATATATAGTTTTTCGACGTGAAAATGTTATTATAATATAACGAGTACACCCAATAAAATTAGTAAATAAATAAATATAATTTTTTATTTATATTAGTTTTGGCACTAAATGTGTGCCATCGTTCGATAGAAAAAATTCTTCAAAATAAAAAAATAATAATTAAACACAAAATGGAATAATACAAAAATAATCAATACATTTCAATAAAACAAGGCAAAACAAAAATTAACATAAAATAATAAAAGTGAAACAAAAATTATAATAATATAAATAAAACATATTTTGAAAGTACAATGATAAATACTCAACAAAAATATATTCCATTAAAATGTTCTTTACTATTTATGTCAGATATGAAATGGCAAGTTCATTCTGACTATACAGCATTTAGTAAAGGATATATTTAACTAAAATTAGATAATTAAGATCATATAACGAAAGAAATTGTATTTGAGCAGCAATCAAGACCTAATAGTCATGTAAGTTGTTGTAATGATTTTTCTTATCACGAGGCTTTTTCAAAAGACAACTCAAAGGTTGACTTATCTCTATCTGATGAAGTTTTATTAGTAGAAGTATCTAATAATGATTACTTTTTTCATCTGATGCAGCAATGTCTCTAAAAACTATCTTCACTGAACTAATAAGGTATTTCTAGATTCACTAAAGTCTTCGCTAAAACAGCCCTTTCTATTTCATATGTCGTCATATAGGTAGTCGCATGTTCGTACCAAATAACATTATATTTGAACACGGCGGTCAATAACTGGCCATTGAGGCCATCAACCCTACTAGATACCCTTTACGAGCCCTAGTAGGGCCGAACTACGTTTAAAAATGTTTTAGCAAAAATAATTCTAAGTATTGCATTAATATAAACATTGCAAACAAATAACTGCGCCAAATGACGATATCCTTTATCAAATTTGGTCAAGGATTCGTAAAACGCAAATTAGCGACGTCTTTGAATATTCTGTCAACACGTTCATGGTGAAATTTACTTTCGATTTTGGATTTGCATACCTACCTAATTAAAAGTATAAATTTTAAATAGAAACAATAAGAAAATCGTATTTTCTCAGTGCTGTTAATTAATTTATTCGCATTGAGCATTGGTTGCGTACTTCGACCGCACCAATATATTAAATTATTCGATTGCGTTCAACGAACGGCTTGATTGTATATTTTAAATTTTTCCAAATAATTCGAAAATTACTTAAATTACGACTAATGCGCTGCTTTAAAATGACGATAATAAAATCAGCAAAAAGTTGTCAAACAATTGTTTAATATATACTTGGGAGCATCTATGAATATTCCAAATGATGCACGAATTACTTAAATTCTGAGTAATAAATGTGCTGTTTTAAATTGACAACAGCAAAATGTTGTCAAATGATTATTTAATATATACTTTGAGACATCAATGATTATTCCAAATAAATGCATCAACTACATCAAGTCCGACTAATGTGCTGATTTAAATTGGCGATAATATAATCAGCAAAGTGATGTCTAACGATTTTATAATATACTGTGACACTTATGAATATTTATTCCTTCATGAAAAAAACATCTACAACAAGCTCATTAATATTAACAAAAACTCACAATTTTATAACATATTGCCGCCTATAATTCATCATTTTATATATTCAACAATATGTAAATTTTGGTCTATATTATTAAAAATACAAGCGATTTAGGTTAGCGGCGACCTAGATGTAAAATTGCGACTTTAAAAGAAAGTAATTAAGCAATTTAAATTGTACTGACGAACTTCAATAAAAAATGTAACCTAAAACTTGGAAGACCTGTTTAGAAATGCAAATGTCGAATACGTACGTTATCTATCTAAATTGTTAATTTAGATAGTCAATACTAATTGTTAATTCACAAAGGTTAATATATGAGTGAATAATTCACTAATTCGCCTGACTATTGAATAAAAACTAAAACAAAAACTTGCAAACCTCTAGTATGTGAAACACCGTGCTAATTCTAAGAAAAAAAAGGAAAAAAAAAATTAAAGTTCTTGTGGAAGCCGTGAAAATTTTTCGCAACAAGTATAAATATAAATTATAATTCTTCACACGTGACATCGTTAACAAATACTCGACCATTATTTTTTTTTCAATACAGAAATAGACATCATCACGTATTTGGAATCATTGCAATCTTATAGGAATACTAAATAGATGCAAAATGAAATTATTTGCCCTACTTGTTTTCTTTAAAAAAGACTTAAATTAATAATAGCAATTGCCACAAAGTTGAATAATTGTTGGATAATTAAAATTTAGTTCCGAAAGTGTTTGCATTCGATCAAAAAAATGTTCGAATAGAGAATTTCATGGTTTAAAATAAACAATCCTGGAAAAAGGACATGGGATATTCGCCCAAAAATCTGATTACCAAATTTTATGTTTTCTCGGCGTTTCAAGTTATTCTGAATCATTTGACACCGAAACTTAAAAAAGTATGTTTGTGTATTTGTGTAGCCAAAATTTGACCTTCTGCTGAGGTTTTCTCAAAATTGGCAGCTCGATTTGAAAAAAATTGATTCGAAAAATTTGAATGAAATTTCGGGTTGATTAGTTTCCTGAGACAATATGCCGATTTTTTAAAACCGTTTCTTTACAATTTACAGAAAAGTGTGAAAAAAAATATCAACATTGGCGCGAAAAACTCCTAAACTAATTTAGGGAATTCAAAAACTCTGTGAAATATATCAGTCGAGAATAGTGCTCAAAACTTTTTTTTGCGATTTTAATGAAACTTTGCATTAAGCTAAATTATTTCAAGCCTACAAAAAATGGTTTAGTTATAAAAATTCATTATTTGTTTATGTAATAAGTCTCTATTGACATACACAGTGTATATTTCAGTGTGTTGTATACATGCCATCGTTGGAGTCCACAATTGTACATGTAAAATATATTTTTGAAACAAGAACTAGAATGAAACGTGTTAAATAAAATAAATTTAATTAATAAGGTTGCAAATATTATAAGTTTGTTTGAAAAATATCAAAAGATCGCACGGTAAGTACATAGCTTTTTAGACAGTTCATTACAACCAACTTATACGAATATAGATCCGTAACATAGCATTACCATAACATTTCTGATTTATCCGAGAATTGGCCTCTTGGTTTTTTAAATAAGGGGGCGTTCATTAACCACGTGAGCGAGTTTTTAAGGATTTTTGGATTCCTCTTCCCTCTTGGTGATTGATGGTGATATTCAAAATTACCCCTCCTTCCCCACCAAACATCACGTGTATTTTTAGTTATGTGAAAAAACTGAACAATTTGATTTTTTTTTTCAAAATGTTTGGTCTTTGTTTAAAAAAAATAGTTAGAAAATAAATACATGTGATATCTCAATATACCCCTCTCTCCCCCACGTGATATTTTTCTACTTCGTATTGTCATCGTGATTGAAGTCGTTTGTAACACAAATTTTCTAAATTATTTAAAAAATTAATAACGGATATATATAATAAACACAATATATTTTTAATACTTTATTTCTCTAATACTTTATATAGGCAAAAATAATAATCAAATTCAATGAAAATATAGTTCAAAACTATTTCTCATTCATATTTTTGCTAATTTCGATAGTTCGCATTTTTGTGAAGCTTTAAAAGTACAACAGATACGAAATGAAAAAAGAATTTCCGCGTCGCGCGGCAAAAAGATTTCAAATAAATCTTATGTATAAGAAATAGTTGTAAACATACATAAGCGTCCTTACGACCAGAACTTGTACATTTTAATATATAATAACTCTTAAAATAATTAAATAAGTTGATTTTACATTTCTACTTATTTTTATGTTCATATATATGTAGGATTAATTAGAATTAGATTCAATAATTGGTCAGTTTATCTAAGTTTGACATGATACAGCATGATTGTTTCTGTTTTATGCGGCCTTAAATTCACTACTCGAAAGGAAAATAGTTATGCTAATAAAAATCTAGTGAACATAATTTTCATATTAATTTAACTACAAAATATCTTCCGACGTCCATGGGAAATTTTCATCTTACGTTAGTACTAATGAGTATAAGTTTTTAACTATAATATCAATTTTAAACTTCCAAAAGTAAAAAGATGTAAACTTATCAGCCGAGTCAATGACGGTTTTTCGCAGGTAGTCCATAGAAACTGATCCAATTTTGTCCATTTTTTTGTAATTTTTGTTTTTTAATAATCAAAATCGGAAATATTTCAGAAGGGGATTTTTTTTATTGTTTAACAATTTGTGTGCTAAGGAAATAAGGTTCTTTGAAAAAATGGTTCGTGATTAATTTTCGCCTTAAGGATAGTCACTATAAGTAACTAGAATTTACTTTAGTTTTAGTTAGTTCGTCTAGTATACAATAATAGTTACCGCATCGTTTTCAAAAAAAAAGAGCGATTTTAATGAAAAAAAAACTAATTTTAACAAAAACCGTCTTCTTTTCATAATATCTTAAAAATTATTCATACACAAATAACTTTAGACGGCATAAGATTAATTTTAATTTTGGTGGAAATAGCACTTAAGAAACCCATTGATTTCATATAAAAAACCATAAAATATATCTGATTTTAACCTACATAAGAAATTTTTATGAAGTAAATAACGACTATTCTTCAAGCAAAAATTAATGCACAAAATATTTTTCGTAATAAATCCGCTTAACAACTTATTTCCCTATATAAATAGCATACATATTTTTTAAATTTAAAAAACATATACCCCATTCTCGAATGTTTCTAATTTTGAATGAAATTTTAAAAAAGAAAAGAACATAATCGGGCTCTTTTTGAAGATTTTCTCCGAAAGAGCGTTATTGACTCGGCTATATAGTGGGTTGAAAATTTTCAATTTTATTTTAAATAATACTTCATGTAACTCAAGATGTGTGCTTGGCACTCAAAATTATGAAAAACAGGGGAATCCAAGAGAAAATTTTACTCCAGTGCAAATAGACTAATTATTAAGGAATACTATTCACGCTAATCACTACTTTTACTAAATTTAAGCTCTCCATATAAGGACTAAGCTCAGACAAATAATCTAATAATAATTCGAATAATATAATATTTAAATAAATAATTAAAAACTTAACATTAGTGTATAATTTGGGCACTAACTTTTTTTCAAAGTCAGTATATTATTATTGTTATAATTCCAAAAAAAATCCGTAAAAATACAAAGAAACAAAATATTAACGTGGTAAAATCATAAATAAAAACGCACCTCAACGCGGTTGATTTTTTCACATTCAAAATAGTATGAACATAAAAAAAAATATGAACTTCGAATATCCACGAGCCACGACAATCATAAAATTACATTATTTAAAGTTATCGTTCTACCACCTACAAAATACTGTGAGTTTCCAAAAAGCTAGAGTAAAATCATCTCTGTTATCAATGACCCCCATATTGAAATAAAAACGGCCACTTGATAGCTGAACATGTCGAAGATTAAATATATTTCTATAGATTTATATATTTTCTTCATTGGCGACTTTCGATTGCAACCGTTTCAACTAGTTTTTTTTTTAAACCGATATGAATAAACTCGATATCACGGATTAGGCCAATTTTTAATGCCAAGAAGGTGAGCTTTAACACAGGGTAAATAACGTAATAGTTTTGATATGAAATACATTATTATAACAATAATTTTCTATCACACGTATTTGCGAGATCCTCAACCGATGGTCCACTTAGCAGTGCCATGCGCGATAATTACATAAAAAATAAACCTCTACACACATTTATTTAATACACATATTGAAATTTGCGCGATGCACATATGATATTGGTTGAGAAACACGTCTTTATACAAGAGTTTATAAAAAATATATTTCACATTGAAACAAAACTTAAGATTTTCTATAATATTGAACTACGATTGTCAATGCCTCAAGCAACCACCGTCTTGGCAACCTTTAGAATTTGGTCCACAAACAGAATGATTTTAAAACTTAATTTGTAGGTATATCGTAATACAAAATTTGATGCCTGAAAATCTCCTGCAGCATATGATTGTTTCTATATGTCAACAAAACGATTTCAATCGAAAGTTCTCTGTACCGATGCTATATAGTATCTATTCATTTCTTTAATAATAGTTCTACTCACTAGTCTAGATATAACTGTTATGAATTTGATTATTCTATGATATATCAATGCAAATTTCATAATCTATTACATACTAAAGTAATAATAAAATATTATATAGTTCACAATTTAAACAAACAAAATTGCATTTGATTATACAACACCAGAATTCAATAGAAATATATAAATATAGATATAGCCATAGAATAAGAAAACCCTCACACACCACGTAATTTTGAAAAGAAGGCTCAAGATTAGATAATTTAAGTTAATATTTCACATGAATGTAATACCATATAAATGAGAATTATAATTAGATCTAATCCTAAACCATTATATTGAATATTTTAAGATTCGATTCACACAGTAACTTACTGTAAATGCCCTCGCTACAAATGTGTTAAGTAAAGAATTTATTTTATAATAGTACATAACATTGAATTGATCCCAAAGTTTTCAAAATCATTATCTAAATTTTTAGTACTTAATATAAGGAAGAACAATAAATATTTATAAAGAGAAGAACTTTTAACAGACCCTGTACCGGCTCAAATCTCGCAAGGAAAAGTAGCCATTAGTTAAGCTTGTCAAAAATCAAAATTACATATTTCCATCAAGTGTTTGGAGTTGTATGTATTACATATTAATATATATAGAAAAATATGTTCTGTAATGTATTATTTATACTATAATAGAAAAGAACATAGACCACAAGCCCACATAATTTTCTGAGATTTATATGAAACAGCATGATTTATATTCAATGCAATGTATCTATATTAATTAACAACCTTAGGTAAATGCTATTCTTGAATTGTATGTTTGAATACATAGCTGCATTATACAGGGTGTCTCAGAAATCAACGCCAAGCCAAAACAAAGTGACAGTATCGTGAAAAAAAAATTAGAAAAAAATGCAGTTTGAAAATTATGAGCTTTTAAGTACAACCTAGAGCTTTAATCAACTGTGACCATCAATTAATTATTGTTGTTAATGATTTCTATAATTTTTCTTCGGAATTGTAACCCTGAAAAACATTTCTAGAACCACAAAATAGGGTTTAAATAATAGACAACCAATATAAATGTACTGGAGCATTGGCTACCTCTAAATTGTACTTAAAAGCTACTAAAACAATCCATCAATACAGTCAACAAGCTTTAGCTCGAAGTTGACTTCTGGGACACCCTCTATGTATGAAAGAGTATTCTCATTCAAGATTCAATAAAAATTATAGAATATACATCATATTTAGTATTATGACCTCAAAAATTATATGGGCCTAAAGTCTAATATTGTAATCAGTTGTCTTATCATAACAAAAGCGTATAAAAAAAAAACATGATACAATAAATTGACTGTTTTGGCATGGTCAGATGATACAATACTTCATCATTTTCTTGCATCGGGCAAACACTTTCATCACCCTTTTATGTAAACTCATCATTCAAAAATGATATAAATCACTTATCCATCAATGAATATAGGTTTACATATACAAATATAATAACACAAACACATTCCAAGTAGTTTATGTGCAACACCAAAATTTATACAACACTGAATCGAAAGAGAATTTATCACAATTATGTTTTAGCATTTGATTGTCAGCATTTTTATGGCTATTTACATATCAGTGTACAATCTTTGATTATAATCTTATTCATCATATAAACTTGAGACCATACATAAAAAATATACAACAAATAAGTATGACTATTCATGCACTGGGATATATTTTTTATCAACCTAACGAGTTTTATGATAGCAAAGAATATGCTCAAGAAAAACTGAGAAGTCTTCAATTTTGAAGCGTGAATTAAATTAACAACACTCTATCTGGTTTTTGGTAATGTACACATTTAAAATGGTATCAAAACAAAATTCTAATTATGTAAGGTACATCGAGATTAACCATCAAAACCTTTTGCTATATTAAATATTTGATTTATGTGTTTGTATCATTTTATAAGTATATAAAATATATATATACAGACAACATGACCATATGTATACATAAGCCTATAAACACTTATACATATTATATAAGCGCATCAAATTTGCCATTATGTACTAGGTACAAGTATACTACAATAGTTGCAATAGGCATACTAATATATATTTATATATAATTAATTTCCAACCAAATTTATGCTTACTCTGATTGTCAATATAGTAATAAAAAATATCATATAACTAATGCACATATCTTAAATCTATTAAAATTAAAACAAGTACTGGGTTGTATCGTGCACCCAAACAAATCAATTAGCAAATTCTTCAGTAATACTTGTAATACAAAACTAAAAGATAAATTATCAAATCAAAATATCAATGTATGACATCAAAAACACTAATAATAATAATACTCCAATTATCTGCAATAAAAATAAAAGGTAATATATAATACTAACTTAACAGCCTGATATGCAATATAAGCTGCCCAAAATTGATACTTAAAAGTATTCCATAGAAGAAAAAATTCACATCTCTGTAACAATATTTAAGTATCTTTTGATACATCTAACTTTTGTCATGTATCTGCTTTGAATTTAATTAAAACATCAGAGTTCTAGGGATACACTAGATTAGCTTGAGATTCCAATAAATTTTTCTGATTTAATCAAATTTTCTTATAAGTAGGATCAAATTAAATTAAACTCATGACATGATGGTCATGATAAGGCTTTTCAAACCAATAAAAGACAAAATAATCTATTATGAATCTTGTGAATCTCAAAAGCATGAAATCTCGGCTATCACATGTTTACTGATCACAACAACAATGAATATCTCATAAGCACACAATCGTATGCCTATAATGAGCTGCTGTATATTGCTTTGTACATAAATGTTATTTTGTTTAAAGCAAATCGGATATTATTTTTTAAATTTGTACCACACCCAAAGGTAACAGAACCTAACTGACAACATTATTATAAAGATATAAACAGTAAATAATTCATTATCTAATATTAGCAATATAAACAAAATATATATATACCTCTAAGACAACGCTATTTTCAGCAGATCGTGTCAAATTCAACAAAGGATATAAAACTGTAATTGGGCCCACAACAAGGACTAGTAGTCCTCGAGAGTATAATCATTAATTTGTCACATCTTTCATTTTCAAAATATTCATATTCTAATGTTGAAAATATATTGATTTTTCTACTCATATAGTACAATAGTCTAATACTGGAATTTTCTTTATATGTAAATTACATTTAAGCTGCTTCTGTTAAATAAACAGATATATCTTCTCAAAATGTACAAATTACTTTTTATTGATCATCTGTACTAATATTAATTAACTTATATATATAATTTTTATTTTAATATCATTAACGCATGTTTCATAAATTAATTTTATGTAGTTTAATAAGCTTTGCCAACAAAACTTTATTTCACAAATGTAATTCCTACTCATGGAGTACCGATTCACACCATTATTCAAATCGGAATTAATTTTATGAATAAAGTATGTGTTTGGAAAAGCAATTGAATTGCATGTATATATACAAACAGTATATATCATCAAGCAATATAGAAACATTTCAAATATAATCAATTTTATTGGAAACAAAATATAAACAAACTAAAACAATATTATATATCACCTGATATAAATTAAATGCACAATGCACCGGCGTACTGTTGACGTCATTACACATGTATATTTGAGATTTCGAGTCCTTCACTTAATTCTTTTTCAAACAGTACGATTTGAATTTATGTGTATACATACATGCATATATGTATAATTACACATATATGGAATCCCCCATATCACAATTGGGTTTATTATTTAATTTCATATAATACTATTTATACCTCCTCTAATGATTCATCCAAGTTTTATATAATTGACAGTGTGTTAGCGTCATATGCCAAATATAAGCATATGATTACATTTTTATTAATATTAAAACTTTAGAAATATTCAATACTAATGTATACTACAGTGGTCCTTATTATTCGATCAGTATATATTTATATTTAATTACAGCACCGAATCTCTATGTTTATCAATGAAAATATTTTGCACATATTTGAAATTCATATTCAATTCATGTAGGTTTTAAATAAAATATATCGACAATGAAGAGTTTTAGTAAAATAAATCAGTAAGAATTCTATTTCATTAAATAAAAAAGTAGTTATGCTATTCTATAAATTAATTTGTGATAACTTAAAAAAATTCATAATTAAAAGCCTCAATAATAAAACTAAAATGTGAAAATTCCTTCACTGATTAATGAGACATAGAGAAAGTTTAAGGAATAAAATCGTCCCTGATGTTCAGTTAAACCCTGATTATTACAAAACACTTATTTTAAGATATTACAGATATTGAATCATGTTTTTAAAATACTTTGCTGGCGCACGTGGTATTTGCACATGAGATATTTTTTCAATATTATACATTAATATGTATGTATGTATCCACAAAAATATTCAAAAGGATTTGAAAGTACTATTTATTTAATGTTTTTTAAATATCTCCTTAAATATTAGACTTACTGAAGCTAACTCTCAAATGATTCGACTCGGACAATTGATGGTTGTGCATCTTGATCAATGCAGCTACAGCTTCCTCCACCGAACCTAACTGCAGCAGGGCCATTTTGCGGTCTTTGCTAAATTTCAAAAAAGTTGACCTTAGTAAATTATATTATAATATATTATTTATTATTATTATATTTAGTGATTATTCTAGTCTAGAGGCATGAATGAAAAGCAAATAATCTTATTATTATCCATTTTTTTATAAGTTATTAGTTAATACTTTAAGAATACAAAAATTAAAATTAGCCAAAAAGTTCTAATTCTAGCAGGTGATAAAGTAGGGGGTCTCAACAAAAATTGGCACGTAATAGCCCTGTTTTCAGCCCTCCAAATAATCAGATAAAAATAAATATTAATATAGAATAATGTCGTAGTCATATGAACTACCAACATGTTAAAAAAAAGTCATGAGAAAGCAAATGTCTGAATAAAAAAAAAATAGAATTTTTTTGATATTCTTAATTTTTTTAAATAATAGTAAAAATTGGAATTTGTGTATGATCATAGCTCAAACTGAAAATCCTATAAAAATGGCTTTGTTAAAATTTGAAGTAAAAGATGAGAAATCGCAGATATCGTATCAAGACAAGACAGTTTCAAGAAACATCCTTTTGTATACACATTCTTGAATAATCAAACTTTGAAAATATATTTAAAAAAAAAGATTACTTAAAACTTCTATACTAGAATACTGCCAGAAGATACTTTTTATAAAAATTACGACTGCTTTGCAAAGCAATAAAACACATAAGATATAAATGGAATTGAAAAATAGCAATACATACGGGAAGAACTTGAAGGCCTTGATTGGGAAGTTGTTCCTTACGAAGGCTTCGCGTATTTCCTCTTCTGTGACTGTAGAGCTTTATTTAAAAAAAAAAAGTTAATATAGTGTTTTCAAACGCTTTTAAAATAAAATTTATATAATTACGGAATATTGCTGAGATGCAAAGTCGCGCTTGGTGGGTAAATGTTCTGGTAATTCTTCGATCCCGGCTTCTTGAAGCGATGCAGCGTACTCTGCGAATAATCCCGTGTGAGACCAGCATCAGGCTGACCTTCTTTCGGCAACTGAACACTCTGGTGCTTGCTGCTCATCACTCTCATTGCCTTCCCATACAGCCGCAATTTGTCCAAATGGGTGATTGCTACGAAAAATGTAATAATCGATGATAAAATCATCGAATTCACTCGATCCATCAGATTCCATGAAAATTACATAGATTTAATTTATCCACAAAATATATCTATGCAGTAAATTTATGCTTACAACTATCAGTTTTTTCCAATTACCACTTGAATTTGAAGTCGTCAAAATTGTAAATATCGATCCTCAAAATTCTAAGTGTTTTTTCAGAATTTTAATTTTCAACCGCTACGGCAGTGTTTAAACGCAGAAGTTACGTTAAACTGACTGCTGTACGGAACAGCAAACCGCCCAGAAGCGCTACTGAACGGACCAAACATAACAACATATAATCATTATCAATAAAAACGTATTTGAAAACTAAAAAAACACATTTGTAAAGTATTATAAATTGCAATTAGAGTTCCCAATAATTTAACTCA
This sequence comes from Ctenocephalides felis, assembly GCF_003426905.1. Taxonomy (NCBI): domain Eukaryota; kingdom Metazoa; phylum Arthropoda; class Insecta; order Siphonaptera; family Pulicidae; genus Ctenocephalides; species Ctenocephalides felis. Next base: position 178,612,176 of record NW_020538040.1, on the reverse strand, counting down.
AGGCAATAAATGTCGGAGTAAAAGTCGAAATACTGGATGTCATGTGTATATCACCAAAGATTTAAACCGAGTTTTCTTTACAACTTACCCAGATGAGCCTGATGGGGCTCAGCCAGTTGTATAAGAGCAGAATCCTTCTTGTTGTACAGTATTTTGACTCGCTGCACATCTCCGTACACTCCTAGTAAAAATAAATAAAAATGTTAATATGTGCAATTTGAAAAGATCTATTCGAAGTGCAATAGTGTCTAAAAATTAGAATGTTTTGGTAAAACTCATCAGTATACACTATTAAAATCAAGAGATTCCAAAAATTAGATAAAAAACATATATTCAAATTAATTATAAAACATCAATATAAATTATTAATTATTAGATAGAATAATTAAAGAAAGATTAAGATTAAATTAGTTTTTGCTACTTGAGATATACGCGTTCAAGTACCGATCTAATTGTAATTCCTCAACGTAATTAAAATGAAATTATAAACTTTAAACATTTGGACTTTCAAGATTTTAATAGACAATGGTAAAGTATAATTTTATACATGCAATACTAGATTGCACATATTGTTGGATAACGTGTATTTTGGATTTTTCACTTCAGTTCTCACACCAATAAAAAGTGCTTTAACAGAAACAAAACTACATCATGTGAGATGATTTGGTGTTACATCAAAATAAAAAATAAAATAAAAAACAGCAAAGAATTTTATGCATGCGATATTGTAAAAAATAAATTTGATATATCGCATACTGAAAAATCCAAAAAAATTATTTAGAAAAGTTTGAGAATTTTCAGAAATCTAGCCAATGAAGATGAAAAGGTCGATAGATGTAACAGAGCTTGTACTTCTATCCGAAATTTGGAATATAAAAAAATTTAATAAATCTTTACAGCAATTTGTCAGTGAACGGCGTTGCAGCAAAATTACCGTTAAATTTTAGTTTTATTATTGGGACTTAATTTCGAACATTACTACTGATTTATTTAATTTAAAAACGGTTAATCTGATACTTGCGGATAGATTTCTGAAAACGACCGTTATAAATTGAAAAAATATGTATTCACGAATTTTTGACCTATTATCTTATGTAAATATCCAAAATCAAGTAATCAAATTGAAAATTAAAAATTATAATATAGTCATTTTATATATTATCATTTCTTTTTATAAATAACTATAAATAAACTTTAAAATTAATAATCCATTAATATACAGTGGTTTGCAAAAAAATATATTTATAAATAACAATCATCAAAGAAAATAAAACAGCTAAGAGATAGGATTTATGAAAAACAAAATTTACAATGAAGTGTTTTTAGTGTCATATCAAAATACTGTAGCAACAAAAATCCAAATAGAGAAGAACACGAAAGCACTAAATGACATGAAATAAAGCTTAAAGAAATCGTAAGATGCAAAATAAGACAAACCACTATATATAAATACACCGGCTCATACATATGACAAAGGATCATATACATGTGCAAGGTGTATGCGCAGATCATAATATAGCATATAGCATATAGACAAATATATATATATATATATATATATATATATATATATATATATGCATATAAATATGTAGCTACATACATATGCATGTGTCAACTTACATATACATTATTTCAATTTTCGTGAATATGATGTATACGCAAATAAATATGTATATATGCATATATGTATATATGTACACATAAAAGTATTTTCTCTACTGAATATCACACTTATGGTGTAAGTTTTGTAATCTAACATTACAAGCCGGAAGAAGAATTAATAATTTGTTATAAAAGGTGATAGAGGTTAAAATTAAATTAAAATAAATAAAATTAATACAAAGAAATACTTTTATGTGATGAGTATACAAAACTATAATGATGCTATTTTAAAGGGAACACCAAATACTGTTCTACAATAGCTTGAAAAAATGTTTTTCTAATCATATTTTGAAAATGGATAAATATTTTTTTTAAATTTTGAATCTGTTATTTTTTAAAATAGCATCACAACTCTAGTATAAATACAAGTATAAATAGTAAACAAGTAGAATGTAAATGTGCACACGTACCGAATAGGGTAAAGAGAGCATCAGGGGTGACCATCTACAGAACAAGAACACGACAGTTAGCGAGACAGTAAGTTAAGCTAATGATTACAAGTAGAAAGGGTTACAAAAGTGACTTATAGATTTAGGAGCAATAGGTCCATGTCCAAGTCGGCACTGAGTTTAAACACAAACGCTTTTCATACGTTAATACAGTGTTAGTAGACGAACGATCGATAGTCACTTGCAGCTAATTGTGACATTCACGTTCGGTAGTCAATTTTACAAAAAAAAAAAATGCTTGAAAAAAATGCCAATTAACATTCTGATCGGTTTAATTTAAATTTTATCAATTTAAAAATATTTTATCAATTAATTCATAATACCAAGACGTCGAAATCTAGTCAGTCACTAATTAAAATAACATGATTACTTATACTAAATTTTGTAAATTACACACTAATAAAGCTTTGGACAAAAAAAAACAGTTGTACTATATTTTATATATTATATACATAACTATACGATGATCAGTTAATACTTATTCCATGCAATATTAAACTAACTACGTTCGTATTTTATACTAAATATTTCAATATCGTAGTGTGAATAAAATTTACAAACATATTTTTTTAATATTGGCAATTATATTTTTTATAAATGATTATTTTTCTAAAAAATAAAGAGTAATTAGAAATGAAATCTTTAATAAGAAGAGATTTTAACAAGAATTGGAGAAGAAAGTAAAATATCTGAAAGGAGTCAGTAAATATAAAGAAATCTGAAAGAGTCAAGTGTATGAAGTAAAAATCCTCTTCAACTCCAGAGATGATAGGCGTACAGTTTAGGCTTAACTTGCATACGCACCTCGTTACGTGAAAGTTATTAGAGATAAGTATCATGCGGATCGCATGCGAATAAGCTGACAACATATTTCGGTAGACCGAAAGAAGAAATATATCCTAAATCGGAATCCTAAACTTATAAAGTTGTACTTTATACAAATCGGTTATAATATTATGAAACAATAATCTAGCTAATATTTTTGGCAAGAAAAATAGTAATTTCTGAGTTTGGATTCTTCATATAAGTACTCCTCAAAGAAACATAGACGCTTACACGAACAAGAACTAGTAAAAGCGTAAATGAGCAGATCTACTTAATAAGCAAGTGATCAATAATAATTTCTTGTAACTTTTACAGTATAAAAGAGTTTGTGTTTATGCCGAAAATGCCAGGTGTTTTAATGTATGAGTCTGTCGATGGGAGCTATTTACAATATGCTTAAATGAATAATATAGTCATATATAAACTAATGTTTTCAAATTTCAAAATATTACGTAGTAAAAAATAAATATTGTAACATCAAAATATAGACTGCTGTGAATCTCTAAATAAATTTATCTAAGTTGTAAAACGTGTATTATTTTTAGAAAAATATTTAATTTTAACGTTAAATCGATTTACATCAGATCAGTAAAATAATCTTCAAATTTAATAATAAAGTAATTCCAATAGATTTAAGTAAATTAACCAATTCAGTACTATTTAAAAAAATATTAAAACAAATTTAACAAACTATTTTTTGTTTTTCGAAAACTATTTGTAATCTATTAAGACGTCTTGATCTAATATAGCAAATTAATATTGAAAACAATTATAAGTGTTATGAAAACTTAAAATTTGAAATGAAATGGTGTAATACGTACCTCCTCATTAAGGTTCGAAACGAGCAAGACAGTCGATATTCCTCTAAGAACTGGAGGTGTCGTTGCAGCGCCTAGCGCTCCTCCAGCTAGAGCGAAAGCACCGCCGAGAGTGCCCAGACCGCTCGGAAAGCCGCCAGCTAAAGGTGACCCTAAGCCAAGGGCAAATGGAGGTAATACACCAGGACCGGCTGTAATTAAAAAAGAAATCGCTCGTCAGGTATGGAAAAGACAGAATAATTTAAATTCATCTCTATGAATGAGGAGCTAAACATTTAAAAGTTTATATACATGTAATTAGTAATAAATTAAGCTCATAAATAGTTTCAACATAAATGTCCATAAATTCTATAAAACTCTTTTATAGAGTGACTGAGATATTTTGTTTGCAAACCACAAACCCAAAATTACTTGCAGCACTATCGATCGAGTAGCGCCGGAACAGTGACGTACTATATCTAACAGTACAAATTCAATGCCGTTTTACGTAGTAGTTTAATTTTTCTGTAGATGCTACTATTTCAAATTTATCATGATTGTACCTAAACGTTCTCTGCCAAGGCCAGGCCGCTGTCCAGTTGCTGCCAGCAGCAAAAGTTCTCCAGACAGTCCACCTGCACTGACCAACCCGCCCATACCAGCGAGCGGGCCGACAATTTCTGGGCCGTTCTCTCCGGCTGGCAGTGAAGGATTTGTGTAATCTCGCGATTTATCGTTATTGTATTTAACATTCAAAGCAGGCATCTTGCTGTAATCAATACGCAGTGTGCAGCATCCGTTGTAAATATTTTGGCCGTCCAGTGCCTGAAAAATAATGAAATTTTGGTTTTAATTCGAAGATATTTTTTAAGTTTTAAGTTATAATCGATAAAAACATACCGTTTTCGCGTTATGTGCCGTTGTTGCGTCGGGATATTGGATTAAAGCTTGGAAAGAGTCTGAAAAATATAAATTAATTGAACAATTTTGAAAATAATACTGTTCGCATATGAGATCTTTGTAAACCAAACAAATAAATAGATCAATATCGGTTGGAATTAACATTGATTCATTTGCAAATACGTACTATTTTTGGTAAAGGTGACTATCTTCAAGACTTTGCCGAATCTCTGGAAAATTTGATGCAGTATGTCGAGTGTAACAGGGTATAACAAGTTTTCAACTATGACTCGCAACACGGTATTAGGTCCACCTACAACACCGGCACTACCATCCGGTAACGGAGAACCAGCTACTGATGGAGCAGGGAACGCCTGGACTGCCTGTAAGGCAGCTTGAGCGGACGCGCTCTGAGGATAAATAAACTAGAACCAATCAGAGTGGGATTTTCACACTTTAACGTAATGACATATTTATATGATTTAGCTTTTTTCACAAAATACAAATACTTTCATAGTAATTGTTACTATAAACTTATTATGCACTACATATGCAATCATACAAAAATAAACAGTAAATACCTGAAGATCAGAAAATTATCAGAAAATATCATTATCATTTGTATCAATTGTACCCTGCTGGTTGGCATTATGACATGTACATATACCGATGCACGGTATATAACCAGCAAGGTACAAGAAAAAAATTAAAAATAATAAATAAAATAACTTTCATTATACTCTTCATTAATTAATTAACTCTTTAAACTTACGGCATTGGAATGGGTCTTGTCCGTTTTCAATTCGGTGTGATTTGAAAACTGAACGTACACGGCGCGACCACGCAGCTGTGCCGAGCAGTTATTGAAATAGGCAACCATAGCAGTAGCAGCATTTTCATCAGACATTTCCAAGAACGCCTGTAATTAAAAAAAAATATACGTGTGAATATTTGGAATCAAAATTAATCATTTATGAACTACGACTTTGTAGGTTAGTACTTATTAATTCTGATATGTGGTTAAAACTGTAATTATGATCAAATATATTAAAAATACACACACACACACATATATATATATATATAGATGTGTGTGTGTGTAGACAATAATATATATATATATATATTCAATAGATAAGTCCTGGATTTTTTCAATATATTGATTGTTTCTTTTCCGAACAGTAAATCCAATAATAAAAAACAATTTGTTTTTTGTATAATTGTGGATACATTAATATATAGATATGTGCATATGTATGTATGAGTATGTAAGTGTGCATATACATGTTCATGTATGTATGTATATATATATATATATATATATATATACATAATATTTCTCAACATTTACTAAAGCAATATTTTTCCTTTTTTCGTAAATTACCAAACAAGAGCCATAAAAAATCATTTTTGCCAAGAGTTCCGTGCTTTGTCCTTTACATCTGGCAGACAGAAATCCATATCAGTGTGTTTAAGTCTTGTGTAGTCGTAACATCTACAAATATCTTCCAAAAAAATCGAGTGTTTTTAACAAAAAAAATATTAGTGATATGGATATATAAATTATTACAGGTAAATAATTTTCGCTTCTCAATTTTATATAAAACCTTTTTTAGTTAAGTCTTATTACTATCTATCCGGTACATAATCCATTCCTTTATAACAAAATTTTTTTCTAATTAATCTGTATTGACCATTGTTAATTAATGTTAATCAGTATTTTAAAAAACATTGTATTTGACAGAATAAACCTGATGATGGAACGTACCTAGTTCCGAAACGTCGTATTAAACATCTTCAAAAAACAAATTGTTTTTTATTATTGGATTTACTGTTCGGAAAAGAAACAATCAATATATATATATATATATATATATATATATATATATATATATGTCTATATATATCACTGTCTATATTCTTCCCTAATCAGACCTATTCAGGACTATTGTTCAATCGTCTGGTCTCCAAACACTGAACAATTGAATAAGGTGCAGTATAAGTTTGAGAAATATGTGTTGAACTTTGCCTACTATAAAATGCTATGAGAATGCAACGCTGATGACATCATAAAGAAAAGCAGTAATAACACCTTTACCGCGCGTAGAAAAATCACGGATTTGCTCTTCTTTTACAAGATAGTAAACGGCTTTATTGAATCACCAGAACTCTCAGCAAAGATACAATTTGTCATTCCAAGGCCAGGACTTTGATCCAATAGATTAATGTATACAGCAAAATCCTCAAAAAAGTACGTGCACAATAGCCCTTTAAATAGACTAGCCAAAGAAGTCAATCAGTATTGCGGCAGTTTGAACTTTTTCGATATGCGTCAACAAAGTTTTGAGGCCATAATATTTTGTGCAATTAGTTTTATCACCAAAGTCATATTATTTAACCAAAGTATTATTTCATGTTACTTAATTATCATAGTTTTTATAAAGTCTACGTGTATGTATGTGTATGTATGTATATGTATGCGTATTATATGAGTATAAATGTATGTATATCTGTATGTAAGTAGATGTATATATATATATATATATATATATATATATATATATATCTTATATATAAAAATGGATCGCAAAATGTGTTGGTAAGCGCATAACTCAACAACGCCTGGACCAATTTGGCCAATTCTTTTTTTAAAATGTTCGATGAAGTCCAAGGATGGTTGTTACGGCGAGAAAAAAACGAATAATGCCGGGAAAACCCTAAAAACAGCCCTTTTCTTCTTTAATCGAGTAGGCAACGCAATTTGTAAAAAAAACAATGATCTTTGTCATGACATTTTGTGTAGTTTTTGATAATCTAATTTTGAATATATTTATATAAACATAGAAATATCTTTCTATTAATCAAGCTATATTGACAGCCAAAAACATTGATGTAAATTAATTAAATTTCAAAATTCAAGAACAAATTACAGGCGAATCAGTTGATTCGGCAACTAACCAAGACGTCCCACCGGAGTTTTTAAACTCGCTGATGGATTTGCTAGGATTGTCACCTCACAATCTTCAGTAAAAGTTAAAAAAAAAAATATCGACCAACTATATTCAAAGGATGGTATTAATTTAGAAAACCCATGTTTCTCACATGGAAAATTGTGTGTTGTTTGTTCCCGTATTGGAAAACCATCAGATTTGTTTGTCTATGCGCCAGGTAATCAAAGCACTACAATGAAAATTGAACTGATTTTTGAATTATGATTTACATTATTAAAGTTACTTACTTTTAAATGCTTATAGTATTTTATTTAATTATTTTTAATTCACACCGAATTATTACCAGGGTGACGGTTCTGTTCAGGATAATTTTTTGCAAAGAATAGAAAAAAGGTAGGCACAAAACACCGCCACATTACAATTTTTTTTGACAGGACGAAGTCTGTCGGGCCGGCTAGTATATATATATATATATATATATATATATATATATATACGAGGTGTGTTCAAAAAGTACCCGGAATTACTAATAATTAAATTTCGCGGGTCTGGAGTGTCTGATTGTCAAAATTTTTTTTTTATTGTGTTGGTATACATGCCCCTAAAGTATGATGAAATTTTCAGCTATATTCACTGTTTACTTTGTCTGTGGTAGTCGCTAAGGTTCGACGTGTTTTTCTGAGCTCGGCGATTTTTACAATGGAAGAATTGAAAAGTCAAAGAATTTGTATTAAATTTTGCGTAAAAAATGAAATAAAGTGTTGCAAAGTGCAAAAATTCACCAGATATGGCTCCGTGTGACTTTTTCCTATTCCCAAAGTTGAAGAGACCCATGAAAGGACGGCGGTTTTCCTCGATTGAAGAAAATCGCTGAGAGTGCTCAAGGACATATCAAAAAGTGAATATCAAGGGTGCTTCGAAAATTGGAAAAAACGCTGGCATAAGTGTATTATATCTGGGGGGGACTACTTTGAAGGGGACCACATTAATGTAGACGAATAAATAAATATTTTTTTGAAAAAACGAAAATTCCGGGTACTTTTTGAACAGACCTCGTATATATATATATATATATATATATATATATATATATATATGCAAAAATTGAGTGGATCACGTATTTCCTATGTGTATTGAAATATTTTTTGATGATGTAAAAATTACGATCCAGACAGAGTATTATACATTTAATACGATTTGAAATGTAAGCAAAAACCTGTTGTATTACGTAGGGATGCAAAATGTCTACGTCATTATTTTTATATTATGTATTTTGTTCAGCGGTTCAAGCGTCGCGCTTACATATTACAACCGGCGAGCATATACATTTTAGGTAAAACAACACTTGGAAAAGAAGCACGTGATACAACTGCTGATTTATCATAACGCTGTAAACGAATGGACTGCATTTGTATTTCCTAAACTTAAAATCTTCTCATGGTTGGTGTTTCTCTTTGCATTCCGTGATCGTTCTAGCGCGAGGAATCTGAATAATTCATTTAATTTTTGCGAATTACGTAAGCCTTCCATTATTGATTAAGCCGCTCGACACGAAATGCGGGGCTGAAATAGGCTGGCAGGCAAACTGCGTTACGGCGCTTCCGGAGCCAGAATCCGCTGCAAGCCGGCCGACCGGCTCTAAGCTAAGCCCGACGGCTACCTCTACGCTCCGGCCCGTGGCTCATGGTTCGTGGCTTGGGGGGCGTCGGGCCTGTCAAACGGGTTGCCTGCCACAGATGAGCCGAGAGCCGTTACGCGCATTTGGGATCCGGAATAATATCGATCGAAATTATGTGTGCAATCGCGAATAGCTTATTTGTATGGGATTAACCTTGTACTATGTCACTGGACCTCTGAAATCCAGTTGAGGTTGGTACTGCAACCGTAATAAATGTAACATTAGAAAAGATCAATCATAACATGAACAATTCAGTTAGCGCATTTAATCAGGATTGTAAAATACTAAAATACTTGATAGTTTATATAATAAAAAAATCGGACAAAAAATATACTATTATCACCTCGTTTGGGCTTGACGTCGAGTTCTGGGACACCCTGTACAAATATAGTAAAAAGGTATTTTAAATTTAGTATATCAGTAATCTTTCAATACAGATTTTGTAAACACAGTAAAATTGAGTACAAAACGCAGTTTAACATCAATTTTAATTGCTATATTAATTAAATCAACTAACTAAGTTCGCGTAATTATAAATTTTGGATCGGTAAAATCATCAAATAATAAATAAATAGAAAACCTATCAAAAACTGTCTCTAAAAATACATCCCCTAATCTTTATTAACACGGAAGCAGCATGTCAATATTATTTGAAATATATTTTACAGTACTGACAATTTTACATCATAATTTGATAATTTTGTAATAACCGATCAAATTATTAACTTGTTTATGAAATAGACCAGAGACCTCAATCATTGATTTATCTGCCAAGTTAGCGCCCCAAGCCTCGCTTTATAATTAATTAACGGATATCGAAGCGCAGGACTAAGTTTGCATAACAGTTTTCAGTTATGTCACTATTTGCTCAGAAAGGGGTATAAATGTACTATCCATTAGTTCTGTATAACTTGTATACCTGGAGTTAAATTACAGCAAATCACTATAATCATACTCGCATCGAAATCAGAGGTATTCAAATTAGAACTATCATGTAATCTGACACATCTCCTATACTTAGATATTCAATTTATTATATGTAAGTTGACGTATATACACAATTATGACTGTTTCCCAAATACATTAAAAATTAAAATAAACAAGAAGGACACAGAGTTATGAATTATGATGATTGAAGTAAAATTTTGAGTAAAAAAAATTCAACTTAATCTTTAGTGAAGAAAAGAATAATGAATACAGCTAGAAATGTGTCGAGTATATACAAGGTTCAGTATAAAGCATTGGAATGCCATAAATTATTTTCTCCATTTTTATAACAGTATTTTTACACCCCTGTCAATTTCACCCTATACAGCTTACGCCTCACAAGCTCACTGAAAATAAGTGAAAAACTACAATAGATTATCACATGACCGTGCAACATTTAGGAAGTGGAATAATACCAAAAGCATGAATGTAAGGTTTATTGTTATGAACCCATTATATACCGAAAGAAAATAGTATGTTCGATTCTACATTGAAAAAAAAAGATTAAAATTTACTGCTATCATTTTATTTGTTTTGATAATAATGTTGAAGTAGAATTAAAAATTCTGAAGAGCGGTTTTATTTATTAAATCAATAAATTATATTGTTATTTATTTTGTATGTACCACCATTTCAATTGTGAAAGAACGCGGTCGCGATAAGGCAGGAAAGCAGACAGAGTTCCATATATATTTGGAAAACGCGATAGAGTTCAGAGAATGTAAGCGAAATAACTCAACAAAACGCGTAATAGAAAATCGACGTGAAGATCTCTTATCTGATATTATGCGATGTCACCACGGGAGACGGTTTCCATCTCGAGTCATCTATTTTCTTCACGATTTAAGTGCACTCAAAGCAAAGACATCGTTTAAAAAGTTAATTAATTTCTCATTGTCGTGCCGAAATAGCTTACTGAACCAACTTTTCTTGAATAATCGACATATTTGTCAGCATTCGCAGAAAATTTGAATGTACCGAGAATCCAATGACTATCGAGATTAAGAATCAAATACGGAAACGTAAGGACCAAATAACAATTGAGATTAATTATTTGGATAAATATTATATGAATAATTCCTGGATTTTTTAATAAATTGATCGAATAATTAGATTTTTGCAGTTGTTTAATTACGTCGTTTCGGGAATAGATACGTTCCATCATCAGGTTTTTTTTGACAAAAATATTTTTTATGAAATAATAATATTATTGATAATGAGAATGAATTATACATCTTTTCTGCAAAAAGATAAAATTATTAGTTAATTATTAATAATTATTAATTACTATAGAAAAAATTAGAAATTGAGAAACAATATTAATTAAGATCAAATATGGGCCGTTTTCCTCTCGTCAATGTGCAAAAAATAAAATAATTTTCGCTTTGGACCTTCCTGTATATTTGCCCTATATCTGTGTGACAAAATTCCAATACAGCCATATATCAAGTCAAAATTTTCAAATATTCAATCATTCTTTTTACCATTTGACACAAAACTAGTGATATGGATATATAGATCAATATTGCAGGTAAATAATTTTTGCTTCTCAATTTCTAAAATATTTCTACATAATTTTATCCTTTTGCAGAAAAGATACATAATCCATTCCTTTTTTAAGTTTTTTAAATATTACTTTTTAAGTTTTTTTATCATCATTATTAATATTGTTATTGCACAAAAAACTAATTGTTGAATATTTATTAACTACTAATAAATGAGTAAACTAATTGTAAAATTGACTAATTGTTTAATAATTTTAATTAAAAATCTTGATCAAAATTTATCTAAAAGTAGTTTGCATTAACTACATCTCTGAAAAAAAAAATGGAAATAACTTAATCATTTTTTATAAGAAATTATACAATAAGTAAATAGTTAAAATTATATAATTATCAATAAAATATTGTGAATTTTATATCGAATGGAAAAAACAACTACTGAGTTGTTTTTTCCAACATGCCAATGTAGTGTACAATGTCCCTTTTCGGCCGACTATTGTAAATTCATCAAATTTACTGAATGTCCTTTACTGGACAGTTGTAAATAAAAGAGTCAATAATAAAAATTAACTACATCTCACCAAGTTTGTAAAAATGAAGATAAATTTTTAAATCTTATAGATATATAATTCCAATTGAAGTAAATTATCCTACCAAACGGTCTTTAGAGTGTATTATTTAGCAATACAAAATGAGTATTTGCACAAAAAATATTTAAGAAATTAACTTTAATTCGTGCTAGTCTGCGATCCCAGTCAAATTACACAGGTAAGCAAACCGAGATTTATTTTCTACTATATATACTTCTATAGAAATAATCCATTTTCACCGACCTGATTTTTCCCTTTGAGAACCAAGACATTAGTGACACGGCCGAATGGGACACCTAAATGGACGATCTCAGCTTCCGATGACTCAGCGGGTATGTTACGAATGTGAATAACGCGCGAAGGTTTGTTTGTGGCACCTTCCAATTTCACTTTTTTCGTCGCCGAATCTTGGATATTGTTTTCGGAAGCCGGAGCCATAATAGCTGTCTGCGCTAACAGTTCGTCACTACCTCTCTGAAAAGAAAAATAAAACATTAATAGATATAAAAAGTAGACACGTGGAATCAAAATACAACATGGGATATAAGAAATTGTAAGCTTACAGTGAATGAAACGTGATGATATTGGTTGGAAATTTAGTAGAGTATCAGATCAAAATATTTTCGCAGCAAAATTGAAGTAAACCGAATTGAGCGGATTAATTCGAAACTTATCGAAATTCTGTTCGGTACAATGGAAGCATTGAACCACAACCCTAGAAGTAATAATGCATAAGCTCTATACGGAGCTGACAATGGGACAGCGAACGCAACATAACGGATATTATATTAGTTTCCGGTCGTTCTATTGTTCAATGCCCTCTGTGCCAACACATACGGAACCCATCCAGTCAGTCAGTGTATGGAGACATTAATGAATACTAATCAATCTTGGTAGTCATCTACGAATGAGACTGAATTTTTCATTTGCATTCAATTCTGACCTCAACTATTCGCGATACAGAATATTTGATCCGAATACAGGAGGATATTGACATCATCAACTTGCATCTATCTAAAATAATCATAACTACTCATTTCACATACATAATAACTCAGTTTATACATAAATATTATAATGCATATGGTTCATATCACATCATTATATAGTGTAAGCAATTACAGACTACAAACCCTCATTTGATTATGTCCTATAAAATTACGAATGATTGCGAATTAATTAAACATAGCCAAATTACTATGACAACTGTACAAGATATTGACGTTATTAACTCACTTCTAACTAAAATAATATTAATTACTCATTAGATTTTTTTTAATTACACAGGTCCACAAAAAAAGTTGTCTATATTTAGTATGCGTTTTGGCATATGTATGAGAAATCATATACCAAAAAATCGGAAAAAATAAAAGAACGACAAAATCTCCGATCTGGTAATTCTTGTCCATTATAAATAAAATCTTATAATTTCGGTCGCTTCTTTGCCCTTTTTACCTTAAATTACTATTGAGTTTTAATTGAATGATATATAGAGTGTTTTTGTATAATTCAGCAATAATTTGCAAACGTATTTATTCCCGACTGACACTGGGTAATCTGCAAGCTTATTTGCAATTGAATATCTAAAAATATGTTGCAAATTTTACTGCTGAAATCTAAAAATTCAGTAGATCATTTTAAGTGAATACTTAAGTCATTTAAGGTAAAAAGGACCCCAAATTATAAGACTTTGTTATCCAGAAGAATTACCAGATTGAAGATTTTTTGGTTTTATTTAATATTTTTCGATTTTGACCCCAAATTTTGACTTTTATGAGATACGTTACATTGGGAAATATATGCCGCACATTATAATAGGTTCTATAAGCTGTTCTGATAATTTTATATAACTACATCAATTTTTATACGTGGCAAACGCACACAGTTGTTCCAACTCCATGATAATTTTTTTATAATTACAATTTCTGTAATATTGATGATTTTTTGATACAGCAATGCCGATAAAAACTATTTTCACTTGGACAAATATTGCTCTGTTTCCAAATGAAAACCGATGTCACTACTACTTGACATACATGTTGACATATATGTTTATACATAAATATTATTTTATAATTATAATGTAATCATAATTATAAGCTATATGGTTTATATTATTCCATAGTATTAACAATAACAGTTTACATACCCATATTTTCCACATGTTTCAGGAAATTTCAAAGAATTGTATATAAATTACATTACTAAAATTGATCTGTTTTTATTTATAGGTAACATCACCGAAATGTCATGTTTGGTCAAGACCATTATCATGGCATATAGAATTATAAATGTCATTTTTAAATATAATAAATCTAGTATGTAAGAATCATAAAAACGAATAACACATTACGCAAATATGACAAAATGATACAGAAGATTTTCAACCGAAACAAAAATATTAAATTATTAAAAAATAAACTATTTGAAGATGTTTATGCATATTTGAGATTATAAATGTGATCAATATTATCGACGAACTAAAATGTAGTAATGCAGTAACTGTGTAAATCTTATACCATAAGTAAAAAAAAAATATGGTACAATGGTATTTACAGAATTGTATATATGATTTTTTTAAATTCTATAGTATAAGCAGTTGATTGAACCCCCATTTGATGATATTCCAGAAAATTTTGATAGATTGTATAACCAAATTCTTTTGTTTTTTACATACATCACCAAATTACTTTAATAACCGATGTAAATTTCATATTATCAATGTGATAAATGTTGCCATCTACGAATTTAATTCTTGTTTTATGGGTAATAATTTTTATAGCACAATATTTACAGTTTTGCACAAATAGTTACAATGTGTTGATATAACAGAAAAGATAGTACTATTAAAAATATATACGTGTATGAAATTCTATTCTATCGCTAACGGTGATAGAAATTAAAATCTTCTGTTAGTAATTACATTGACTAGTGTTGTACCTTCACGCTTGATACATAAGATTTTCATTTAAAATTGAAATGAGCTTTGGTTAAATTAAAATCTTACAATAAGTAATTGTAAATTGCTAGAAACCGGAACGGAAAAAATATATTGAAATTGTAAATTGTAACTAAAGTAAATAGAATTGATGATCGTAATATAATAACATTATTTCAACATATTATTAGTGTTAACTAAATTATATATTTCGCAAACAAAAATATTATTGAAGCACGATATTATAATGACAACAAAACAGTCCATAATTATAACGCATTCTATTATGCCTTCGGGGTAAAATACGTGTTTATGATGCAGTAGATGTACTACACAGGTCATTAAAACCGCAAGTTCACACTGAAGTTTGTGTGTTTAGTCGCAATTAAAATCGCGTCGAAAGTGAAATGATGACTGACAATTATCGTGCAAGTAATTATCGACTTAACTTTTAATAGAAAAACAAATAAATTATGTTTAATCAAGATTAAAGCCACCGCAGCAGCAACAATAAATGTTAATTAGCGAGATAACGTACGTGGACTGCGCGGCCGTGCGAAAACCCGTAGGTCGTCCCGCGGGAGTGATACATAGAAACGATGTTGCGAGAAAAACTTTCTTTCGTTATATGCGCTTTATTTACAGCGTAATAAAATAATATATTTATTGCTGCTCAAATATTAATAATTTGCATCAGCTTGGCATTTGCTCTTTGTCCTATCCAAACCTAAATAATAAAAAAAGACATGGAAAAGGCCCATCGAGACAAACTATTTTGAGCCAAATATGAAAACTACTACGGTTGGGGTGTGAAGATTCATACATAAAGAAACAAAAGCTAATAACATATTCCAAAAACTCTGAAACTAGGAGGGGAAGTACGGATAAAATAATACGGTGCTTTGTTTTTTAATGATAATTATTTTTTTAATTACATCATAAACCATAACCTAATGATTTTTACTCATCTTTGTTTCTTTTATTACCAGTAAGACAGTATTTTATTTGAGTAGACACTATAACATATTTATTTTGTCCATATAGTACGGACGAAATGACATATAGGGTAAGAAAATACTGAGATGCTAATTTTTAAGAATGTAGTTCACAAATATATGGTTTCGTTCTTTTTGGGACATTAGCACATGAGGCCTGTGTGAGGCTAAAAACAAGTTTTTAGCATTTATTTCTACCATAGTTGGAGTAGAAATTTTGACAGATTTAATTTTTTTTCTTGACCCTTTCGAAATAGTACAATGTCATTTTGTCCCTTGTATAAGTATATTTTTGTCCAAAATTGAAAAAGGGCATAATTTTTTCGACAAAATACTTGATTATTACAATAGAACTGATCGAAATCACTAGTACACAATAATTACGAATGTCAATAAATAAGTCCCAAAAAACACCCTCAAAATTAATTTTTCAAGGCGCATAACGTTTGAACTGATTACTGCGACAATGACGCTCGATACCTGATAGGATTATGATTATGGCTTTCTTCGTGTATACAATTACAAACACGTTAATAAAACTAATCAATGTTTAAACAAGGCCTTTGTGTCATTTTGTCCATATATACCACGTATGGACAAAATTGTACGTATTTCCCGTACTGGAAAATGAAGACTAAAATATATCAAGAATATGTAAGGTAGGATATACAAGGTAAAAATGCAAATGATTAATGATGCAAAACAAAGAGAATATAGAACATCAAAAGATGAAGCAAAGCTCATGGCGTGAAACTTCGGTTTGTTGTCGAAAATGAATGAAAAAGCTATATATACTTGGGTATACAACAGATTTACCTTTCCGCAAATCATCAATTATCATCAAACGAATGTATTTATATAAAATATGATCTGCACAAAATATTCAAACCGCTTTAAAAATATCTGCATATCTTTCCAATATTAATATTGGATATCAAATTCTATAGAATTTTTCGCATCTCGACAAAAAAAAGCTTATTGTGCTGCATTTGAAATGTCATGGAGCCACATGCATGCCTGCCGGAAAAATCGTAATTGCGAATACGAATTCAGAATAAAAATAACCTAAAAATGAATGTTATAATGAAGGTGCAATTTGTCAATGTCGGTAAAATAAATTTTTGCCTTATGAAAAATTTTATTTTTTAATATGACGGTAAAGTCAAATATCAGGATGATCAGGTTTTAACTTTAGAGAATAAAAGACTGACTCATCAAGTTTGATTTGGTTTTGGAGAATAAAAAAAGTTTCAAATCTCAGTTAACAAGGAGCTTCAAAATCGTTCAAGAAATATCAATTTAAAATCAAGTGAAGGCAACTCGAATATTTGTGATAAGAGCTATGGGATTTCAATAAGAGGTTCCAGGTAAGACGGAAAATACAGATATCAATATGTTTCCAAATGAAAATAAGCCTCACCCAGCATTGCTACATCAATAAAAATAATCAACACTTTTACAGGAATTGTGAATTGAATTGAAGAATCATCACATAGATGCGCAACTGTTGATTTGCCACCTATAAAACCTACGTAATTAAGTCAAATTATCAAAACAGCTCATAGAAACCTGAAGTTCATATCGCAGGTCAAATACGCAAATAAAATGAAGTACAATTGATACCTTCTATTAAAATTCCACAGATAGAATTTTCGGAAGATTTACTATGAAATAGACCATAAGTACCACTAAATCTAGAAGCACGATTTTAGTACAAGGATGAACTTATCCATGCCCGATCATTTATATATCAAAGTCCTAATTGCATGTTCACATAACAGTTTCTTGTTTACGGTCCTACAGAAATGAATATTATTGTATGCATATTAATTTGGCGTTCGAATATTATGCCAGTTAGTCCAATCAAGCGAAGTAAATGCCATACTTCGACCAGAACTACAAATACAATATTAACAGAACTATGCAATATAATCAATGAGTAACTCCAATGATATACAGTGTCTAATTGTGAGTTACTCCAATGTATTATCGATGTCTAATATGAATGATTCCGTCAGGGATGCGTTTATGGTAATTAAACATGAATAATTCTGTATTCAATTACTAATTACCGTGGCACCTCGAGTAGTACGTGCAGATGGACATACCGGGGCGAGTTGAATATTCAAAAGCTCGAGATTTTCGTACATGAGAGAATATTTTAATGAATATAAGCGTGCTGCTTGCTACTCACAGAATACATTATAAATAAAATCTTACAAATATTACATATCAAAGAGTGGTCGGAATGTTAAAACATGTAATGGTTAATTAGGAGTCGTGGAATTACAAAGGCAGGGATAACATGGAATAAAAATAATGTATGAGCAATTATGAAAATATTTAAACATGCTTTAATTTTGTATTGTTACTTGATATACGACAGATAAAATAAAGGTCAAGTATTTCTTGGTATTTCTTCCTCGAATAACTGAAATTCACGCTAGAATGTCCGTTAAAGAGAATTATATTATATTTCAGAGGATAGAGTTGAAGAATGAGTAAGTATTGCTTTTTCTATCCATGAGAGAAAATTCTAGTAGATTATATATTAATAAAAAGAACTAATTCAATATGAAACTGTTAGTCGAGTGCTATACAATTTCAAAACAACCCTGACCATTGATTTGATAAAACAGCACTGATTAGTGTCGCCGATATATGCGTGAATTCGGAAGCTAACCGAGGAATGGAATATTTATGACTTCACAGATTATACACATAAAGCATTTTATGTTCATTTCCGTGGCACTCAATATATACATTGAAATCGAATCGCGCGACCAGGGGCGATTCGAAAAGTGTTATTATTAAATCAATATGAAAACACTATCAGTTATTACAAAGTATACACCTTACGTTTGACTTTGGAGTTTGATATCACGATCAGGGGGTGAGGTAGAGTAGAGGAATATTTATGAGCACCGCAGATGTTTTATAGAATACAGAAATTAAGGAAACCTTTTTTCCTGATTAATTTCCTATTTCTGACAAAACAAGGAAATAAACCATTATCTCTTTTCCGATCAAACAACTAAATAACACATTTTATAATTTATGTAATCAAATTTTTGAAAATGCTTGATAAATTACTCTTGAACTATTTCGTGCAATATGAATTTAATGTGTAAATATTTTAATTAAATTCGTTTGAACTTACGAAAAGTCGAGAGTTCAAAATATAAAAAATGCTTCATCTCTAACACACGTTCGCTATGATGTAAAAGTAATGGCAAATGTTTTATGTTCCATAAACAAAGTTTATGAAACATTACCTTTTGAAACTGGCTGAGTGATTCAACAGTTCTAAAAAATGATGATGAGTGAAACATGTTAAAATTTTCATTTTAAGGTAAG
The DNA here is from genome assembly GCF_003426905.1 of Ctenocephalides felis. NCBI lineage: Eukaryota > Metazoa > Arthropoda > Insecta > Siphonaptera > Pulicidae > Ctenocephalides > Ctenocephalides felis. Next base: position 178,592,542 of record NW_020538040.1, on the reverse strand, counting down.
ACTATATGACCTATGATAAGGAAAAACTAATTTATATTATTTTTTTCGTAAAACTGCAATAATTAATACTAGATACAGCAGTGCTATTCCTGAATTCGTTTTATTTCTCATAAGTAATAACTACATTAATTCAAATTAGAATTTAATTTTTTTATATTAGGTTGGAAACTACTTTTTCATGGAACTAAGAACTTTATTTTGCAAAGTATTGCTCATTTTGATCAATGAATTTTTGGCATCATTCAAGCAGTATCATTATCTTACTTTCATAAAACTTCAGGTATTTATTAGCAAAAAGCTAATCCAGGTAGAATTTGACAACCATGATATTTGAATTTTTTTTAAATTCAAGGAGTTTTGTAAAGATCCAAACAGAAGGTGCAAGGCCAGCACGAATTGCATTGTGGATATTGCAAAACATCCCAACCAAACTCCAATAAGTTTTGCCGAGTGACCAAAGATATGTGATGCCAATAATAAAATAAGCCACCGTTTCGATTTGTCAATGTAGGCCGCTTTCCTTCGACTGCATTATTTAATTTCGTTAATTATTTAATGTGTAGATATGTCGTTTGTCGTTTTTTAAGGTTCCATAAACTTTGAGCTTATAACTTGTTGTGAGCATAAGATGCCTCTTTACATTTGCAGAAATAGAATAGCAAATGACATTAGATTTGATTTACTATCCTTCAATGAACGTCAAACGAAAACTACGCAATAAATCAAAAAACTATTTACTACTGATAGACATCTTAACTGTCTACTATCCATTAACAAAAGGTATATCACATTTAGACTACGTCAGCAAACGTAAAAATTCAATTAAAACCATAAGCTAAAAACCGCACTTACTTAGTTGCCAACCTAATATATTCATTTTAATTTTTAATATACAAACGAAAACATAACTACTTAACTACTTAAGTAGTTACTTAATCTATTATTTTTTAAATAAAGCACTTCGACTATTAAAAGGGTTTATTTCCTGAATTTGGTGAAAGAACATGCTATTCAGCAACATTCATTTACCTCCAACGTCGACGTGAGCAATTGCCGTATTCTTCATAGAGCAACAAAAACAAGTTGCCAAAAAAGCGAGCAAAAGGAAAAATAGAACTAACGTACATTGTAAGTACTTTCTACACAATGTGCGATAAAATAAATCTGTCGAACAAAGCACCAGCGAATGGTGGAGTGTTCTACAGATTCTGGCGTCTCTCTGAATAGGTTTGAAAGCACAATGGGGATTTACGGAATTTGTTGTTGAAATTCTGTGAGCAGAAATGGAGCGTACCATAATACGCGAAAGCTCTTTGAAGTCGCACTAATGATTAGTACAAATTAAAGATCAGTTCCACAATTAGGGGAGTTCGTCGTTGGGAGTGACGAGAGCTTTGTAAATTAACTGGTTACATTAGGAAATTAACTGTTCGCATCGTACATAACACATTAAAGAATGGAGCAAACACCACGTGAGAGCCGAATAGTAACATCCTGGAACTCCACGACCCCTCCCTGTCTTGGCAAACATCTTTGAGTAAACAACTCAATAAAAGATCAACTAGTAGAAATCCTGGAACAGTTACTTAGGTTTTTAAGCTTTTAACCTTTTAACTCTTGACCATGGCTTGCCAGGGATTAAAGTAAGTACTTCAAATAAAGGACATATAAGGACCATGCATTATAAAAAAGGGTGCACTATACCACGCCAAAGCTTCATTCACTTTTAATAGCCACCAGAAAAACTCATACACACCGGAGAATTGTTTGCAGAAATAAGCTTTGCTTTCGTGATTCTAATGATTTTTTTCGCACTTGTGTAGCCGTAATAAGCAGGTAGGTAGTACTAGTTTCATATTGCATTAACATCGATTTTTAATTATCTACCATGTTCATTTTAAAAACGTGGAAAGCGCATGAAATTTTAACGGCGTTGAAAAGGTTTTCATATATATTTATTACCTATGGTAGTGAAATAACATTTTTTGCAGCTATGGAGTCAGCAGATTTTTCATGAATTTTTAATTTTGTATGTTCGATACTTAGAACAAAATGAAAATGGTTACGAAATACTTATTTTGAAATATATGTTTCTTAAAACCGGTAATGGTAATCAGATGTATTTATTGATTCCATAATATGTTTGAATTCAGTTCTTTGTCATTCAAAGTTTCGTGTGAAACATGTAATTTTCAATTATCAATTAATCAAAATTATCAAATCAAAAAAAATAATGTACAAAATTTTATTAATCTTATAAGATTGTGTAATACATAATTAATGGAGTGTAATTGCAAAATGTCGAATAATTAGATGATTTGGAAGATATTCCATGTACCTACGTTTCGTGCAATGGATCAATTATTGCTATTCTGTAATGGAGAACTAAAGCTTTTAATCTCTATTTGCTGCACTCAGCGACATGAAACTAATAATGTACTACGTGCTGTTCGCAAACTATGCTTATAATCGCCTTATAATTGAGTTTTCCGCCAAGCGACGCTAATCAGATGTTATAATAAGATTTTCAAAATATTTTCTTATTTGCAGTTACATATAAATGTATTTAAGTACTTTTATTTTAGTAATAAAGTTGGGTGTATTTTAAATTATTAATCGGGTACCAAAATTAAAAATATTTCTCTGCAACATTATTATATAAATTGGACGTGTTAATATATCATTCTACATAATTAAGGAAGGATGTGAAACAGAGCCGAATTTACCACAGTAAAACGTTATTCGTGTAATCAATATTTTAACGCAAGCAACTAATCCTAGGATTTGCAGGAACAACATGACGGTTGGCAGCATCAGTTTATAAAAGGAACATAATTGTAACGAATTTCGATGTTAACATGGAGAAAATTGTATTCTAAAAAATAATTTAATTTCTGATTAATTAATGAATTTGAGTAAATTGCTTAAAAGATAGCAGTACGCTATGATAATATGATATGAAAATTAGCTAATTAAAAAGCTTGTTATGTATTTATTTCAATTTATTTTGATGAAGTTAAAAGTTTAATAAAAATGAAGTATACAGTCCCAAACAAAAATTTTAATTATGCAAATGCTAGCTGCGCACAGACTTGCAACGGAAAACTATTTTCCACAGATTTAAAAATAAATATTTCACGTAAAGAAGGCTATAGACGTGCAATGAGATTACGAATTGAATCAAAAAATAAATCATTGCGATGAAAAAGTATGATAATAACCTTTATGAAAACGGCAATTTCTTAAAATATACAACACTTAAAAAGTAATAAAAACAATGAACATAAAATTCAAAAGCAAAATTCCTGAGGGTTTTTTTTGTATCAAAGCCAGAAAATAACACCATAAATATAATTGAATTTAAAAGGTTAACTTCGTACTTGTTTAATTTAATAAGTTGTGTTCAATTTCTCCGGGGCCAAAAGCTAAAGCACGAACTTGTTTCTTTCATTATAAAAACAATTTTTATTTCTTTGAATGCAAAGAGCATGCTTATTTAGTTATCCAAGTAGAAGTACCTTATTAAAAAAGCGTAATGAAATAATAACAAGTATTACACCCTGCAGTGATTCCTATAGTACATATCCGCTAATTATACGAAAATAAGTCTGCGAGGGTAATGCGAGAGATGGAATTCAGAATTACATGTGATGTTTATATAAGGGACTGTATATCCAACATTAAATTATAATAGAAAGACAAATAGTGCTGGGATTTATTAAAACGTGAAGTTTAATCATAAACGCACACTTTTGTGAAGCGTTATGTGACTTTGATGAAAAGCGTTCAGAACACAGCATAGAAATACAAACAGAAGAGATTCAGTGACACTTAGGCACAATAATTGATATCTTTTTAATAGTTAAAAGTAAGTAAATAGTTTGAAATGAGAGTAAGCTTCTAGGCTGAATTAAAAAATATAAATAGAGTTAGAATTATATAGAATAGGTACTTAAACTGAAAGAATATCGAGCCAAGGATCGATACTACTAGATATTGACTATCGAGACGAGTGCTTTTCAACGGTATCAAATAAAAATTCCAGAAATACTTATTAATACGCGAAATATATAAAAATAATATTTATTATATTGGTATATTATATCTTAAATGTAAAACATTTTCGATAGTTTCCATTATTCCGAATCGATTCGAATATACAAAACAAATCAATATTTGTAATACTATGGACTGTTTTGGGTTTTAATAATATAATGATGTGTATTTAATAACAATTATTTTATACATTTTTAAGTAAATTATTTATTAACTTTCAGTAGGGTTAAACATTTGAATTTTTTTTTAAAAAGCCCTGATTTTTGACTTTGAAAAAAAAATGAGATCTATGACAAATTTTAAATTTTTAGAGAAATTTTTTTATTTTGAAATTTTTGAACTTTTTTTCAAAGCGAAGGTAAACATTGAGATAGGGAACCCATAGAAATGTAGACAAAATTTATACTTATTATTAATATCTCTATGAAATATCTGATAATTTGATGTGCATGTGTCAAATGATCATTTTTGACCTGCAAATGGCATTTTTTTTTTACTTTTTTTACTCAATCTCCGAAACCGCTGAACCTGCCTTAGCAAATTTATCTTTCTTTTTTTAATACAAGTAGAACGTTTTTTGAATTATTGAAATCGGGTGCTCCGTTCTCTCAAAAACTTAATAACCATTTTTGGCTCTTTTTGCTCCGTATCTTCAAAACGGCTAGACCTGCCTTGTCTAAAAAGTAATCAGCACGTCTCCTTATCATAAGGAATCGAATGTGTCGAGTAAATATCGACGTTCATGATACTTTACTACTTATGATATGAAAGAAAGTTGAAAAATTATTTATCACCTATAAATAAATGTTACGTGCGAATAGTTGTTTCTGATATAAAAATACCGTACAAATCCTTATTTCAGGTAACGGCGGACTATATATAACACCCAATTGACTTAAAGTGAGAACTCAATTCGCACATTTGCATGAAGACCTCTTCCTACATTTATGTATCTACATCTATGTGAAATTGTTTGAATAGGCGACTTCATTTCAACCCTCCGTCATCATGCGAGGCGCCCAGTGAAAAAGTAATCCCGCAGGAAAACAATGAGAAATAAATTTCATATAAAAAGGTATATTGCCTATATCCCCAAAGGCCTCTAAATATATAAATCCTAGTTTTTGCTATAAGCTTCAGTCTCGGGCGCAAAGGGTTCTTGTTTCTGGACGGGCGCTCACACATTGCCGTTGAAGAGCATACCCGGCTCCAACTCCCAGACATTTCTGCATCATTTATGTATCGCACAAGCAGGTATTGTGTAGTGTTTGCAGCAAAATTGTCGAGCAACACTATGGAATATTATTATTTAACATGGAGAAAAAAGTTCATTCTGAATCCACAAAGTATGTAATTTAATCCGCCGCGTTTTTTAAACTCCACACGAATGCAAAGTAACACACAACATGAGCCATAATTACCCAAATAAGCTGTGTTTAGGAAATATCGATGTCAGTTGCATATGAAACATCAAAAGCTAATTTGTAAGTTCATTTCAAAAGAGAAATGTAACACATCTTAGACATAAAACTAATATACGACAATTACTAAAATAAAATTATAAATCATATCAAGTCAAGCTTTAAAAAGTATGTCAAGAACTTAAAATAGAACCTCAGGACTTCTAACAGCAATAAATTATGATTTGAATAATATATATTTGACATGCAATATAATTATGCTTTAAAAGATATAGGTATCGAGATGGGTTCGAATTTTTTTTCGGTACTTCAGTAAAAAAAATTTCACATTGAATAAGCAAGAAAAAGCTTTTATGAAAGAAATATTGCGAAATGCCATTATCAATGTACTTTAAGTGCACGTACATGGTTTGTCTGCTACGTAGATTAGAAACAAATATGCAACAAAGTTTGTCTTTTTAAATAATTGCCATATACCATATGGCCAATGGCCAATTGCCAATATGCATCATTTGTTGTTGTTTGTTCATAAACTATTAATTTTCATACTTTTTCTTCCAATTATGTGCGATTAAAAACTAAATTATGATAGCAAATAATGAACTTATTTTGCCACGTAATTAGTTTAAACTAAGAATAATTATCAGTAAAAGAAATTGGTAAATCGTAAAAAATTTGGAACACTTTAGGAAATAGCTAAAATTTCATCTCCAAAAAACTACAATTTGATCAAAATTGTTGCGATTTATTACATTTTCACCACACTACAAAGCACTACTAGCATATTATATAAAGCATATACCTGCTGAAATAGTACGAATACACCAAATGCTAGAAATACCTTGTACGAAAAAGAAAACTTACGGTTATTTGAACTTAATCGAAAATATCCGCTTATAAAGTGCTATTTTATTTACCAGTGCGAATTTATGATGATAACAATGGAGAACTATTGTAAATAAGAAATGGGTAGAGCACGAGAACGAGAGCTCTTATATATGAAATTGAGAGAACAACGAAATGTTTTTTCTGCTGAATTATACCTATGCGAATCAGATGAAATACATATACTTATGAATAATTGAACTTATATTTGAATAGTGATAAAAGTAACATAAACAAGTCAATGCAAAAAACTGAATATAAAAAAACATAAAAAATAAGATAACTGAAAATTCTAATCATAAAAATATGTGTTCGCGCCTGTTTCACAAATATATATCTACCCTCTTCTACTTAACAGCAATAAAAGTAAGTACAATCTAAGATACTGAATTACTTTTTAAGGAATTCACCATTATGTATCCCTTTAACCGTTAATATCTCACAACTAATCATTTTTAATCAATTTTAAAGGGCTGATATAACCTATCAGTAATTGAGTATATCTGGTTTTTATAAGGGGTGCCTGCGTTTTGAACTATTACAATAAACATTGTGCCTTCAATACGTATTTAATACTCTGAATTTGTATAAAACAATATATATATATATATATATATATATATATATATATATATATATATATATTGCAACTTGAAATATTGGCCACCTTAATGGGTCAACAGTGCATGTAGTGTTTGTTTATATGATGTTCAATAACTGCTTGATCTATGCAACAAATATATGATTGCAAAAACTAATAATCTACAGAAACACATGGTGCAGATATATATGTGACAATTATTACTCACTGCAAAAGACTTATTTCACTTTATCACATAATCAATACACAATTCACATATACGAGGGTGCTAGATTCTGCAAATCATACACCTCATTTCACTCTAACTGTTCAGTAGACGAGAGAAGGATTTTAATTTAATTGAAGATTCAAACATAACAGTTTATTCTTGTCAGCTAGCCAAAGGCAAAGGCAAAGTAATGTATTTGAATAGATAGTACATATATTATTTTCTCATCTTTGGCGAAACAAAGGCAAAGAAATTTATTTCCGTACGACCATAATTCCTCATCAATGTTAATGGTGAACTTATGTTTGAACTGGCACATCAGAGCGGACGTTGCTCTGGCGCGGTGCAGGCACCACCACTGTTCTTGCTGATAACGAATCTTGTTATTTTTTCAGCTCTCTCGGTGGCCCGCTTCACGGTCTGAGTGAATCGATTATGAAACATGAACCCGGCCCCGTGCTCTCGTAGGTAAATCATAGGAAGATAATTGGCTACCGCAAAATCGAATATTGCCGGTAAACGATCCTTTTTACGAGCAGCACGAGATTAGAATACACGATCACTTGGCCTTTCACATTCTATGAACTGACACACGAAATGGTAACTTTTCGTTAAATATTATGACTTAAAATCGCATTCATAAAATGTAGAGTAGGGCAAGGCACAAAGGTCCAATTTGAGTTTGAGCAACTATATCTGAAAAACCAAACCAATTACAACACAACAAATTCCACCTATCGAACAAACAACTATCTGACTATGTTCAGTAAAACTGCCAGAATTCATCATTGTAGAAATATGTTTTTTGCTGTTTTTCAAAATATTGTCACCCGGTTCATTTTACCTTACAGACGGTGTAAAGGGAGACATCCAGGAGACAAAAAATTCACCATATTTTTTTTAATTTTAAAGAGATTTTATGAAATAATAGCTACATTGAATAATCAGTGCGAAGCAGTTTAATTAACCGTATTTGCAAGACTTCGCAAATATGTCGTGCAAAGGTAACCAAAAAGCCAAAGAACTCTTGTTCCCTTTTACGTTATTTCGTAAAGCATTAGTGCTATTTAAAACAAAACAAATATTCCTACTTATGTGAACGCAATGCACGTAAGCTTTTATATTGAAAATACGAATAGAGTCATAACATTTTATACTCCTTCATAATAATCTAACAATACGTTAAAAATGTGTATTTTATGTAAACTTATAACTCAGAACACAATTTCACAAATCACATGTAAATATTGCAATTTAATAAAACATACATTTACACAGCGCTTACTTTAATCATTTTTATATCAATCCTGTCCCGATATTAATATAATATTTATTAATTACAAATATAACACTAAAATTAATCTATGACTCATCGCCGGTAGTAGTATAATCCAGCGTACATTTCGCGACTTTCACGCCGACGGCTGTCAACAAACTGATCGGTTCAGCGTAAACAAGATTCCGTTCAATTAATTCTTAACATGGTGACATAACTCCCGCGGTCCTTTCGACCTTGACCGGTCAAGATATGGTAACCGGTTGATCGAGTATAACGCTTTCAATAATCTTCGGATTTTACATGAAGCAACCGGTTTCCTCATTCTCATTTCGGAAAGAACGTACAAACTTAAGTTCGAATCCATTTCAGAAAGAATCAAAATTAGATTAATGTAATTGCACATTATTAGATAAGAAAAATAAATAAAATATTCAAGCACAATTAAAAAATTAAATTTCCAACATAGTTAATTGATTATTTAAAATAGGTTGCAAAAGTTTTAGTCGCGATCATGAAGTAAAATGAGAAAAGTGAGGCTGCACAAAGTGACAATTTTAAAATTGTATTCTGACAAAAAAATGAAGTGATATAAACAGCAAAGTATGTATATAATCATGAAATATTAAATCGATTAGAAGCTAAATGAATAGTGCAGTTCACATTAAATTTGATAAAATAAGCTCTACTCTATTAGTAAGTTCTAAAGTTTTATAGCTAGCGATCAACAAGTGCTTTATTTCGGTTCATATCATCTGATCTTGGAAGCCATTCACACGTGCAAATTGATACATAAACCGACATATCTAATCTATTTCCTGAATCTCGTGTCTATTGATGTTAGCTATGAAAAGGGATATATGTTCTTGAAATATATATATGACGCTAAAGTCATTGACCTTCATTGAAATTATACTATACGTTAAGTTGAATTTCACTTCTAATTAATTAATCAGTGTTAATTGCTTTATTGGAATAATTTGGACATACATATATCTACCCACATAATAAATTATTATAGCGCGAAAGATTGCCAGCTCTCAACTTATTGCACGAAAATGCTATTTAATATTTAACTTATATTTGATGTATATTTTCAGGTAAAATTAATCAGTAGGTACTAAATTATATCAAGCTATATTGAATTATTGAATTGGTAGTTCATCCATATTTAAACACAATTTATAATTAATATTTTATAATGTGTTAATATATATACTTTTTACTGAAGATGAGGATATATCATGGTCTCGAAAAGTCTGTAATTTTATGAAATAAAGTTTGTGCAAAGAACTGAGAGTAGTCTGTTCATATTTACATCTTCGTATTCTTTCCACTCATAATACAAATTCTACATATTGAATTATGTTGATATAATATATATTAGATAGGTTCAAATATCGGGCGTTACATCAATATAAATAAAAAAATCTGAAAAAAAAAACAAGTAAATCTAGTGGAAAAAGTTCATAACATCTATAAACACTAGTAATGTAAAAAAACACGAACATAAAATAGTATCAGTTCTAATTCTAAGAAAATATTTAAAGCATAAATCAACATTAGGAGAACAAACGTCAAAGCAGTTGACGCTAGATAGTGCAAGTGTATTTAACGTGAAAGCGTCAAGCCATAATAGCGGTCGAGAGCATCCAACAGGGCTAAAGCACGCAGCACGCCTGGCCCTGCGCGTTACAATATCGCGTATATATCGTACAACACGGGATAGAGAGAAGATGAGATATCAACCGAACACATGGGCGAGCGAGAGGCCAATGCATACAACATAGCGCACAGCATA
>NW_020538040.1:178559826-178581294 GCF_003426905.1 Ctenocephalides felis | reverse complement strand
AAATCATATCAAGTCAAGCTTTAAAAAGTATGTCAAGAACTTAAAATAGAACCTCAGGACTTCTAACAGCAATAAATTATGATTTGAATAATATATATTTGACATGCAATATAATTATGCTTTAAAAGATATAGGTATCGAGATGGGTTCGAATTTTTTTTCGGTACTTCAGTAAAAAAAATTTCACATTGAATAAGCAAGAAAAAGCTTTTATGAAAGAAATATTGCGAAATGCCATTATCAATGTACTTTAAGTGCACGTACATGGTTGTCTGCTACGTAGATTAGAAACAAATATGCAACAAAGTTTGTCTTTTTAAATAATTGCCATATACCATATGGCCAATGGCCAATTGCCAATATGCATCATTTGTTGTTGTTTGTTCATAAACTATTAATTTTCATACTTTTTCTTCCAATTATGTGCGATTAAAAACTAAATATGATAGCAAATAATGAACTTATTTTGCCACGTAATTAGTTTAAACTAAGAATAATTATCAGTAAAAGAAATTGGTAAATCGTAAAAATTTGGAACACTTTAGGAAATAGCTAAAATTTCATCTCCAAAAAACTACAATTTGATCAAAATTGTTGCGATTTATTACATTTTCACCACACTACAAAGCACTACTAGCATATTATATAAAGCATATACCTGCTGAAATAGTACGAATACACCAAATGCTAGAAATACCTTGTACGAAAAAGAAAACTTACGGTTATTTGAACTTAATCGAAAATATCCGCTTATAAAGTGCTATTTTATTTACCAGTGCGAATTTATGATGATAACAATGGAGAACTATTGTAAATAAGAAATGGGTAGAGCACGAGAACGAGAGCTCTTATATATGAAATTGAGAGAACAACGAAATGTTTTTTCTGCTGAATTATACCTATGCGAATCAGATGAAATACATATACTTATGAATAATTGAACTTATATTTGAATAGTGATAAAAGTAACATAAACAAGTCAATGCAAAAAACTGAATATAAAAAAACATAAAAAATAAGATAACTGAAAATTCTAATCATAAAAATATGTGTTCGCGCCTGTTTCACAAATATATATCTACCCTCTTCTACTTAACAGCAATAAAAGTAAGTACAATCTAAGATACTGAATTACTTTTTAAGGAATTCACCATTATGTATCCCTTTAACCGTTAATATCTCACAACTAATCATTTTAATCAATTTAAAGGGCTGATATAACCTATCAGTAATTGAGTATATCTGGTTTTTTATAAGGGTGCCTGCGTTTTGAACTATTACAATAAACATTGTGCCTTCAATACGTATTTAATACTCTGAATTTGTATAAAACAATATATATATATATATATATATATATATATATATATATTGCAACTTGAAATATTGGCCACCTTAATGGGTCAACAGTGCATGTAGTGTTTGTTTATATGATGTTCAATAACTGCTTGATCTATGCAACAAATATATGATTGCAAAAACTAATAATCTACAGAAACACATGGTGCAGATATATATGTGACAATTATTACTCACTGCAAAAGACTTATTTCACTTTATCACATAATCAATACACAATTCACATATACGAGGGTGCTAGATTCTGCAAATCATACACCTCATTTCACTCTAACTGTTCAGTAGACGAGAGAAGGATTTTAATTTAATTGAAGATTCAAACATAACAGTTTATTCTTGTCAGCTAGCCAAAGGCAAAGGCAAAGTAATGTATTTGAATAGATAGTACATATATTATTTTCTCATCTTTGGCGAAACAAAGGCAAAGAAATTTATTTCCGTACGACCATAATTCCTCATCAATGTTAATGGTGAACTTATGTTTGAACTGGCACATCAGAGCGGACGTTGCTCTGGCGCGGTGCAGGCACCACCACTGTTCTTGCTGATAACGAATCTTGTTATTTTTTCAGCTCTCTCGGTGGCCCGCTTCACGGTCTGAGTGAATCGATTATGAAACATGAACCCGGCCCCGTGCTCTCGTAGGTAAATCATAGGAAGATAATTGGCTACCGCAAAATCGAATATTGCCGGTAAACGATCCTTTTTACGAGCAGCACGAGATTAGAATACACGATCACTTGGCCTTTCACATTCTATGAACTGACACACGAAATGGTAACTTTTCGTTAAATATTATGACTTAAAATCGCATTCATAAAATGTAGAGTAGGGCAAGGCACAAAGGTCCAATTTGAGTTTGAGCAACTATATCTGAAAAACCAAACCAATTACAACACAACAAATTCCACCTATCGAACAAACAACTATCTGACTATGTTCAGTAAAACTGCCAGAATTCATCATTGTAGAAAATATGTTTTTTGCTGTTTTCAAAATATTGTCACCCGGTTCATTTTACCTTACAGACGGTGTAAAGGGAGACATCCAGGAGACAAAAAATTCACCATATTTTTTTTAATTTTAAAGAGATTTTATGAAATAATAGCTACATTGAATAATCAGTGCGAAGCAGTTTAATTATTAGAACGAATAACAAAATTAAAAATTATTGTCCAAATAAGTATTTTTAAACATGATAAAAAATGTCAACTATTACTACTTCATAAATCTTGTTTTGGAAGTTATTTCTGTTAAATTTATTATAATTTGACTCATTGTTTATTGAAATACAATCATTACAAATGAAATAAATACAACATCTGTTTGAAATGCATATATTATAGGTACATTTTTTATAAAGATCGCACTAAATACAACTTTCGTGTGAAACTTTGTCGAAAGAATTTGTCATTCGAGTTGGAATAACTATTAATTCAATTTATCTCTTGTAAAATTGCTCTTTTAACTTATTTTACATTTTTATTTACTAGTTTCTTATCGTTATTTACTAGACCCCAGTGTAAAGGGGTTAGGTGATCCATTTTACTCCAACCGAATGTAAGCTATTCTAAGGGTTGCAAAAAAAAAACTGTCGAATCTACTTAAAAATGACCAAACATCTTATAATTCAATTAAATAATGTATATTCAAAAATTATATTCGTATATTAAAATTATATATATATCTAAACTAAACAACCGTGCTCAAAAACAAAACCAATAAGGACAAAAGGACAGTGTGGCCCCGTTTATCTGGTAGTAACAAAGTCGTCCGATTAAAAGCTTACACATGTTTTTCCCTCTACTTTCAAATATCGTCAAATAATTCCTAACTTTACTTGTTTTTGACATAATGGTGGTGGACCTTCAAACCTCGCTCTACCGTATTTGCAAGACTTCGCAAATATGTCGTGCAAAGGTAACCAAAAAGCCAAAGAACTCTTGTTCCCTTTTACGTTATTTCGTAAAGCATTAGTGCTATTTAAAACAAAACAAATATTCCTACTTATGTGAACGCAATGCACGTAAGCTTTTATATTGAAAATACGAATAGAGTCATAACATTTTATACTCCTTCATAATAATCTAACAATACGTTAAAAATGTGTATTTTATGTAAACTTATAACTCAGAACACAATTTCACAAATCACATGTAAATATTGCAATTTAATAAAACATACATTTACACAGCGCTTACTTTAATCATTTTTATATCAATCCTGTCCCGATATTAATATAATATTTATTAATTACAAATATAACACTAAAATTAATCTATGACTCATCGCCGGTAGTAGTATAATCCAGCGTACATTTCGCGACTTTCACGCCGACGGCTGTCAACAAACTGATCGGTTCAGCGTAAACAAGATTCCGTTCAATTAATTCTTAACATGGTGACATAACTCCCGCGGTCCTTTCGACCTTGACCGGTCAAGAAATGGTAACCGGTTGATCGAGTATAACGCTTTCAATAATCTTCGGATTTTACATGAAGCAACCGGTTTCCTCATTCTCATTTCGGAAAGAACGTACAAACTTAAGTTCGAATCCATTTCAGAAAGAATCAAAATTAGATTAATATAATTGCACATTATTAGATAAGAAAAATAAATAAAATATTCGAGCACAATTAAAAAACTAAACTTCCAACATAGTTAATTGATTATTTAAAACAGATAGCAAAAGATTTAGTCGCGATCATGAAGTAAAATGAGAAAAGTGAGGCTGCACAAAGTGACAATTTTAAAATTGTATTCTGACAAAAAAATGAAGTGATATAAACAGCAAAGTATTTATCTAATTATGAAATCTTGAATCGATTAGAAGCTAAATGAATAGTGCAGTTCACATTAAATTTGATAAAATAAGCTCAACTCTATTAGTAAGTTCTAAAGTTTTACAGCTAGCGATCAACAAGTGCTTTATTTCGGTTCATATCATCTGATCTTGGAAGCCATTCACACGTGCAAATTGATACATAAACCGACATATCTAATCTATTTCCTGAATCTCGTGTCTATTGATGTTAGCTATGAAAAGGGATATATGTTCTTGAAATATATATATGAAGCTAAAGTCATTGACCTTCATTGAAATTATACTACACGTTAAGTTGAATATCAGTTCTAATTAATTAATCAGTTTTAATTGCTTTATTGGAATAATTTGATGATATACATGCATATATCCACCCACATAATAAATTTAGTATAGCGCGAAAGATTGCCAGCTCTCAACTTATAGCACGAAAATGCTATTTAATATTTAATTTATATTTGATGTATATTTTCAGGTAAAATTAATCAGTAGGTACTGAATTATATCAGACTATATTGAATTATTGAATTGGCAGTTCATCCATATTTAAACACAATATATAATTAATATTTTATAATGTGTTAATATATATACTTTTTACTGTAAAAGTTTACTGAAGATGAGGATATATCATGGTCTCGAAAAGTCTGTAATTTTATGTAATAAAGTTTGTGCAAAGAACTGAGAGTAGTCTGTTCATATTTAAATCTTCATATTCTTTCCACTCATAATACAAATTCTACATATTGTATTATGTTGATATAAAATATATTAGATAGGTTCAAAGATCGGGCGTTACATCAATATAAATAAAATAATCTGGAAAAAAAACAAGACAATTTAGTGGAAAAAGTTCATAACATCTATAAACACTAGTAATGTAAAAAAACACGAACATAAAATAGCATTAATTCTAATTCTAAGAAAATATTTAAAGCATAAATCAACATTAGGAGAACAAACGTCAAAGCAGTTGACGCTAGATAGTGCAAGTGTATTTAACGTGAAAGCGTCAAGCCATAATAGCGGTCGAGAGCATCCAACAGGGCTAAAACACGGCACGCAGCACGCCTGGGCCCTGCGCGTTACAATATCGCGTATATATCGTACAACACGGGATAGAGAGAAGATGAGATATCAACCGAACACATGGGCGAGCGAGAGCCAATGCATACAACATAGCGCACAGCATACAGCATACAGCTAGGCGCAAAACACGGCCAGTCAAAACGAGTCGCGGGATACGGGATTCGGGAGAGCGGCCGACGGTGCGGGTTGATCGATTGCAGAGAGTAGGTGGAGAGTAGGTGGTTAGAACGTATATACTGACAATACAATCAACCACTCACTTACGCACTCATCCACTCACGTACGAACGCATGCATTCACGTATCTGCGATGAAATATACAGAGCGCACTAAAGTCGAGCATTCCGAGTCACGGAGTAAAGAATTCAACGTAAACTCGACGCGTGCGCTCGTACAAGTCCGTCACGAAGTCGAACGCGACCTGTTGCAGACGGTTATAGTTTAGTGGTCTCCACAACACCGACAACAACAATAACATCAACAAACTACGGAACAATCACTAAACTACGGAACCCGCAACCCGCCGGAAGTATAAGAAAACATCTTTACTGCTAACTTACCATGTTTGCCGGACGATGGACGTTCGGGTCGATGTGCGCAACAGGTGATGATGAATAAAAATGATTCGGGCAATGATGGTCGTGTCACCAAGCATTTATTGTGTCACTGCCATCACCACGCGCACTACGTTCAATGATATAAAAATAATAACACCACGAGTGAGCACTGTTTATTAAGCGATGTGGATGGATTTAAATGACGGAGAGACCGACCGGTGTGAACGTTCTTGTAGCACTGTCGACGGTCGACTTCGCTCTACCCGTTAGCAAGCGCCCCGGATTCGACTGAGTGGGTCGTGGGGTACGGATCCCTGACGTAACAGGTGCCGCGCGCAACTAGTTGCGCTTTCTCATCGGGGGGTTGGTTGGTCGTTGGTCGACGTTACTACGACGGGGATGATGCGTGAGAGAAGAGAGCCAGCGTGCCGCGTACGCAGGTGAAACGACGTTTACGCCGACAGCAGTCCCGATGTCGGTAGCGACTACGGAAAGCCGGGGAGACAAAATTAGAGGTAGCGTCGACGTACGCGACGTACGCGACGAGCGACCTATTTGGCTTAAGATGGGAATGATGATGCTTACTACTACCCTAAATCCCGTGCAGCCTACGAGCTCCATAACTCACCGCACGACCGCACAGTATGCTTATTGCTGTAAGTGTGTGTATCCCTAAATCACCTGATCACGGTTTGCTCGTGTTTAAGTCTTCGCATACAAGAGCATAACAAATGTAAACAGTTTGCAGATTAGAAATTAATTATACTGTTTGCGAGTCTTTCACAGAAACAAAACTATTATGTCGAATATAAATTACAATCACCTTTGGAATAACAGTACCGTGTAATATAATATTATCATTCGTTGTATTATGTTAGATAATTATCATTTCTGTAAACATTTATTTATTACTACATTTTAATTTAGAAGACAATGTTAAACGTTTGAATAACATACGATATTCAACATGACAATATACAGAAGTCATCAATCATTTCCTTTGAAATATTTATTTACAAGATCTGATATATTATCTATTCAAAGTGTACTTCTGAAGATTCAACTCATCATGAAGATTATGCTGGTAACGATCTTAATACAACATGCAAAAATGTACTTATCATTGTTAATATCGTACGTTGTTGCGATTTTCTTTGGCATAAAAAGTATATAAGATTCGATGACAATACATTTCGAACATTGTCTTTATTTTCATATTAGAGAGGAATAAGTTACTAGTACTGGATAGTGATTGTATAGTTTACTATGTTAGTACGTAGCGATCATTAAAGCTCTTCGACGGGTTGGTAAGCAACCGCATAACTAATGGACCGATACGTCCAATCCTGAATAACGAGAACTTCGAAACCGAAAATCCCATACCAAAACGTTCAGTTTCTCTGAAGTTATATTAATATAATAGGTATAATACTACATAGCATAATGAGTTTAGGAAATATTTTAGGTTCAATTACACTAAATTAATAATGCATTAAATGCGACTGCTAAAGTGCGTTTTTTTAATTTCATTACACTGTACGAATTAAGATAAAATTATATATATTTACTCACATAGTTTAAGAAACAAATAGTATTCATTTATAACGCTTAAATATAATAAAATGTGTATATTCAATGGGAAGACTGGTAGAAGCGATGTTCGTACACAATTTGTTAAGAACTCTCGACGAGCTTAGGCATACTTGTTCCATAGAGAAATAATAATCATATAAGCTGGATGAACAAAAAGTCCACACGATGTAAGAAAATGTTTTCAAACTTCGATGGCTTGTAAGAAGTATCAAGATTTTGAACGGAAACAAGACAGGAAGGACTTAAGCGCTTCATATCATCTTTCTGCACGATATAATATATACGCCAAACTCAAAAAAGATTTATTATTATAGAAATATATGAAACGAAAATGATATATATCAAAATAAGATAACGGGAAAAATATTACATCAGATTATATATAACACACACATATAGCAAAGAATTGATTCCATAGAAGGTAATATGAAAATATGAGCATCAAAATTTTATTTATTGCTTACATTACAGCTCTTCAACACAGTAATTAAATTACTTTGACCTTCAAAATGTGGTACACTTACAAGTTCTTAGAATAATAAATCGCTTTATTGCGGTGAAACCTTTCAGGACGTAATTGTTTTCCCGTGTAAATTTATATTTCTACTCAAATACATATAAATAATGTAATCCAAAAATGTTGATTTCGTATTTTGATCATTACTTAAATGAATAAATTGTGCATTGTTGATAAAGAATTCCCTTATTGATACGTCAATAAATATAGACTAATAGTTTTATTACTCCACATATAAGAAGTGCTTAAATGTCAAAAATATTTTTTATTGTATTTATTTCAATAATTACCTAAAAATAAGATCTATAATATTTATGGATTTAACTAGTGGTGGATGGCATCGTGCTCTGAGACAAATTGCTGTTACTTCCCGTAGGGTAACTTTTAAGAGCTTTTACATTTTTTTTTTAATTTTGAAAAAAAAAAAATTTTGAAAAGTTGGTTGATCCATACTGTCGAAAATGTCGAAAATGTTGAAAACATTAAAGTAAACTTTAAACATTATAAATCTTGGTATCAAACACAAATAAATTTTGTACCTATTAAAATTTCTATTAAATATCAGATAATTTAATGTGCATATGTTTATTAATGATCATTTTTGACCACCATAAGGCATTTATTACATTTTTTTCTCTGGATAACCGAAACCGCTAAACCTGCCTTAACAAAAATTGAATTAGTTCTTCATTCCATCAACACAAATGAATGGTTTTTAACTCATTCAAATCGCTCCGTTCTCTCAAAAACTAAGTAGGCATTTTTTTCACTTTTTGCTCCGTTTTTTCCTAGCGGTTGGACCTGCCTTTGCCACAAACTAATTAGCACGTGTCTGTATTGTTAGAAATCGAGAGCTTTTTGAATGATTAAAATCGGTTGATCCGTGCTCTCAAAATCGTCGACAAAAATTTGTATCAACACATACACACACGCACACGCCCACATTCATTTTTTCTAAAATATGCCAAAATGACAATTTTAAAATGTAAAGATACGCAAAAATGTGTATTTTTGATTTTTTGCGCTTACTATAACTTTCCTTACATGTAACATGTCGCCCAGTTTTGGTCCTAATTTAATTGCAATATCTAAAATGTATAGAAAATTTGTTCCAAACCATATTTATACAATTATAACTTTAGTTCATTGTTTTTGAGTCGTAAGCATTACGCAGATTTCATTACCTTCATCAATTATTTTACATTGTCAGGGAAAACAAGCCCACCTTAATCGTGATTCCCTATTTCGGATGTAATCCGAGAGACCTCCGCGCCATTTTATGAATTCATATTGCCTCGATTTCAAAATTTTACCGAAACAGGGTAAAGCCGGAACCGGATACTGCTGCATATTAATGAAGCATTCGGTTTGACTGAAAACAGGAAGTTACTTCGAATCATAATCGGCGGCAGGTAGATAGATGTATAAAAAACGAATTATATCAAATCGACATGTCGCAGTTTTTTGCGAATTCGATTACTTTTCGAAAGTCTATATGAATCGCATAGGCAATTCAAATTCAGTTCAACCGTATTAAAGTCAGAAATTGAAAATCCCCCATGCTCAAGTACTTATAAATACATATATGTGTGCAAAACCCACAGATTCAAAAGTCTGCTAAAGTTTGAGTTAGCAACTTTACACAGTGAAAAAACCATTCCATTGTCAACAAAACTTCTGCTTGAAGTGCTGGCATTTAAAGAAATTTACTTAAAAACTCTTCGTTCTATAAACGAATCACTGTGCGTGCGAAAATATACAAGCCACGAGTTTGAAGTACGAAAATTTCTGGTTGGAACGAACATTATTAGCAAATTCTCTAAAATTTACATTCGAAACATTGCTATATTATTTTCATCTCATGTATTGAAATATGTATGAGTTAGATCACGTATGTTATTCAAAACATATTCAAAAGAAAGAATATTAAAGCAATATTCTGAAGAAATACTTTCAACAGAATATACTTGTCAATGAAAGGGCCCATAAAAATATAAAATCGCATTTAAATATAAAGTACTGCGATGAATTCTTGTTATATTAGATTATGTGTTATTGAAAACATTTCCCATAAATCAAGAGCAATACACACAGCATACTGAGAAATGTAACATGTAATGCGACATGAAATACAATGTATACAACAGAATGCGGCGGCGCTTCGCTGTCTAAGCAGGTCATGCACGATATCTCACGTACTTTTCGCGATAAAAATACTACCTTGTTTTGTGAGTAAACCACGTCACTTCAAACCAATGTTTATAATTTCATTATTTCCTAAAAATTAATTACCAGACATCTTCAGATTTCATCAACATCCAAATTGGACATAACTTATTAAATATGCACTTCAATATTTTTAGTGCAACTAGGTAGAATATGGTCAAAGATGATAAGTACATATATAGCAACGAGATTATTATGTGTTATACATAATGCATTAAAAATTGGTTTTAGTCAAATCTCTTTGGCTATTCATACTTCAATCATGAATAGTTCGCACGGATGGATCAACTTCAATACAGCTAATAGAATTCGGTGACTTGTATTGAAGGTTCTCTTAACGTAATCTCGCAGAGTATTACCTTAACGTTAAATATAGATATACATTCGCATACGTCATATCGAATTGAATGTTCAGTAAATATATATATTTTCACATAATGTTATATGGGAAATTCACATAACTTATGGAAAAGATCAAAGTTATCAAGCTTAGAAAAGGTCATAAAGGGTGCATCATCAGAAACATTACAAAAAAGTTTATCATTATCCTAGCTGATTGACAAAAAAAAAAATACTTTCAGAAATATAATCAATATATCTTACAAGAAAAATGAGCAGTGATCTAATTCATTGTCATGATCAACATTTCAAATACTAACTACTCTTAGTTTTATTTTCATCTCATATTAACTTCCCGTAGGGTAAGTGACAGTAATCGCAAAAATACAAAAATGTAAATTTTGGTAACTTTACGTTTCAGGGTTTCTGAACATTTTGGAATAGCTTAGAAAAAATTGACGTTTGTGTATTGAGTGAGTGCGTGCGTATGTATATGCAGATACAATGTTTCAATTTCAAGAACATGATTCAACCGATTTGAATGATTCAAAGTTAAAAAAAGACATTTGGCGGTCAAAAATGATCATTAGACATTTTGCATATCAAATTACCAGATATTTTAGAGATTTTAATAATAAGTATAAAATTTGTTCACATTTATTTTCGTGCCAAAATTTATTATGTTTAACCGTTAAGACTGAGACTGTTTTTCTATAGTTAATAGAAAACTGAAACGCAGTTAGTCATCAAAGCATTTTTAAAGCATATACGATTTGGTGATATTGTTATAACTAAATTTTAAAAGGATATAGAATTCCATTGTTCCATTTTATTATGCTATACGTTTCTACCCCACGTGCTCATACGCGCAGTTGTTTTATCGACTTTCTAAGAGCACGAAATACATTTTACCGGAGCAAATTCTTCATCCAGGGGTTTTTAAGCGTATTGTCACGCACATGAGAAAAAATCTATCCGAGGCAAGCGAAACGATTGAAAACAATGCTCATAAATCGCAAAGAAATCATATTATGATCATCGTTATTTCTGATTTTATTTCACCTTCTGGTTTGAATTTTCTTCAAATGTAAAGCCCACATATTATATACACTGGCGTGTATGAATGCCAGTGATTGTATGTGTATACAACCTTTTTTTACGAATAATATCCATCTTGCGACGCCATATATCTTATGAGATGTCTCTTTATGATCAAATAACACCGAAACGGGGTCGAATCGTATAAAAACCGCACAAGAATTATTCTCATATCAAAGCAAGGACTTGTTGCATGGACTGTTAAAGTAGTATATGACGCCGTCGTGCGTACGACTTGATAAAACCCCAAGATCAAGCAGAAAGAGAACATACGCTAAGGCGCACCAATCCGGAATATAAATGCTTAGCGGAAGAGTTCGCCATACATAAATGTGACGATTTGAATAAAGAATTTAGTACAACGAAGTGCTATTTAATTTTTCAATTTTTGATATAAAATTGAAATATATGTTAGATGAAAAGAAGATAAAATCGAGGTAGACAGTTTGAACAAACTCGGGTCCCTAATCGTCAATAAGTGAAAACGCTAATGACAGTACCCTTAATAGTAATATATGTAGTTACTATTTGAATAATACGTCTATTATAAATTTGTCTATAATATACATAAGGTGTAACAATAATTAGTTAGCAGTACTATCCTCTTACGAACAGAATATTCATTCAATTAAACATGTGGGACTTACACTGAAGTTCACTGGACCGAGTTGGAGGTTTCGGATAGAGCATGCATTTATACATATACATATATATGTGTGGAACTAATATTATGCATTTATGGATTTAAAACTGAAATAATCCGATGCACTGATCTCTTGCACATTTTGATTAACATGACTGATGCGTGACAGCCGGCTAAAATTGTACATGACAGATTCAGTTGATATTTGATTTGTTGTTCGATATAATACGATTGAACTCATCAAACACATCAAGTTCGAGTTATTAATATGTTTGAATCTATCACATAAAGATTCAATTCCCAAAATATCACATTTTCACCCCCAAATATTTGTTTTTTTTTGTCATATCAATCAATCACGCAACTTTATGTAAAGCGCACAAGATAAACAAAGCATAAATGATACGAAAACATTCCGCGTGCAATATGAATATAAAATAAAAATTAGATTTGAGACTGTTTTCCAAAATCCAACAAAACGCCTGAAAGAAATATGCAAAATATATACAAACGAATCCCAGATAAGATAGAAAATTCGTTCTACATACATCTATATTTTTACATATTTACTGCAAGTTCAATTTCTTGATCGTAAGAGATCACGGCAATTTGCATGGTGTTCAGAAAATCAATCGACATTTAAGAGAAAATATAATATACTTTTTATTACTTTGGAATATAAACTCTATAATACATTGTTGGGAAGTATATACATATCACAAAGTTAAGATCTATTTTTCGAAGAAATTAGCAACAGAACAATAAATAAATTAATATCAATTTAAGTTGAAATATTTTTTATAACACGTAGAAACATTAGATGAAAGATCATCCAGTGATTTTTAAATATATTAAAAGTAAAACTAGTAGTGCACAGCATTGTGCGATGAGGCTAATTGCTGGAACTTCTTGTACCAATAATTAAAATTAAAAAAAAAAAAGCTTTAAAATTTTTTGAAAACAAAAAATTAAATTTTAGATAATTTTGAATTAAAAAAAAATCTTTGAGAAAAATTATTTCTTTAAAAGAAATATAAACAAAATTTGTACTTATTATTTAAAGATCTATAAAATATTAGATAATTTGATGCGCACGTATCTAATGATCATTTTTGACCACCAAATGCCAATTTTTGCAATATCTACAACTTACTCTATAGAAAGTTAATTAACATATAATTTTTTTTTTTTAATTTTTATTTGGCCTCGCTTACTCTGAGCATTTAGCCACCTACAACATTTTTATTTATTTACATTCCAACTTTTTTTATATCATTTTCAATCCAATTATGTATCCTATTCTATATTCTTCTTAATTTTCTTCTTAATTTCCTATATTTCTCTTCTTACTCCTAATTCAATTCAACTATTCGAGTTCTATTAATCCTATTTTTCTTAATTTTTAATCAAATTCTATTTAAGAAATACAATTTTCATTTGATATCAAATTGACTACACATATTTTTTTTCATAAATTCTAAGTCATTGACAGGATTTGATCCGAAGATCCCCGTCGTGTGAATCGAACACGCTACCAAAGAGTTATGCTCGCCACACATGAAAATTTAAAAAAAAATAAAAATACAAAAACATTTCACCTGAAATCAATATAAAAATATTGAAAATAAAATTTCAATTAGTTACGCACACGCAGTATTTCATTATGGAAATCAAACCCCCAAGAATCATTTCGCAGTCCTATCAATGCATACTTGATACACGATAGTTGCGACGTGGACGTGGACGTGGCAGCAGAAAGAGTATGCTTTGCGGTCTACGAACGCAAGTCGAGCGGATCTACGTTGATCTACGCGCGGGACGTGAGAACGCGCGTGTATGCGTACCCTCGTTCGGCGGCCGATGTTGAGCTATGTGGGAAAAGCCCCCCATGGGGAGGCGCGATACGATATCGACTGGCGCCGTCTGTGCCCGGGTCGCACATGCGCCAGGTAAACGCTACGGTGTTGTGTACTACCCTCCATGCACACGCTACTATTCCTATTCCTACTCTTCTGTGCGAGCTCAGCTGCTCGTACAATGTTTTGAGCGCGGTGCATGCACATAGAGCAGCGTAGAGAGTAAAATCGTAGACGCAGAACTTCGGCGACCGCTGCGAAGAGACGCGCGTGGGTCAGTGGCGCTCATGCATCGGCACGACAACCGCCATCGTACAAAAAATTCAATTGCATTGCATTCAATCGACAGCAAAATTATAGTGTAATATTTCATGAAACTAATGCACGTAAATAATAATCTATTCATTTTTCTTTTGTCAATGTTTTTTTTTTTCATCGACGTCAGGAAAGCCTTACAGAGTTTTGAAGTTTTTCATTTCGTAATCCAGATTATATATATATATATATATATATATATATATATATATATATATATATACAGGGCAGGTCCTGCCTTGCATGCGATGCATGCAAAAAATGCGGGATCACGCCTAAGGGGGCGCCAAAACGAGTTTCGGCATTAAATTTCGGAATTAAATTTATATTGTAATATTTATATTTTTTATATAAAATCTGGAATGATTTATATAAAATCTAGAATACTTAATAAATTATAATAAACAATCTAACTTAACTAGGGATACGGAGACACAAAAAGTATATTTATTTTGCAATGTGATATCAGTCGAAACAATTAATCGATTAATAAATGACTCTGCAAATTAGTAAATACCAGCTCTATTTATTGCTTAATCTTCTTATTCATTTTTTGTTTAAGTTGCCGTGGAATCAAAGAAGAAATCATCTAGTGTCAATCCCATAAGCGCAAACCTGCGAAAGATTAAATTCGAAAAAAAGGGTAGTCAGTGCTTTAATGGCATGTTTATTCCTAAGAATAGAATTGTAACTTTTATTTTTGTTGCAAATGTTTCGCCGATGAATGAAATCTGATGAATTTTGAATGTTGAAGATATGCGTGGTTAGAGTTATGGAAATGAAACAAATATGAAAAATAAAAGCAAAATTTACTTTGGAACAAAAATCTTAAGGCTTTTTTATACCTCGTGGTTTTTTAACTATGCGGAAATAATACATATCAAATATAATGAGATTTTTTTCAATATAGTTTAAGAAATGTGTAATTTCTTTACAGTTTTTACTGATTTTTGGACAATACTTCTAAAATACGTTAAACATTAAACTTTAAAACAACAAATTGTTACTCTGAATATAACGGGAAAGCCTAGATGAATACAATTCGGCTTTTACGATATCAATAACGAGAAGTTTACGACGCAATTTTGGATATTGTAAATGATGAAAAATTAAATTAAATTAAAATTTAAAAAATCCAACATGAAATACGAGTGTTATGATTGAAAATGAAAGCTAGTTTTTTTTAGCTCTCTTGGCATGATTTGCTCAATAAAATATATCGCATAATGAATAAGTAAAATGTTTTAAAACCCAAATAGAATTGCACATACGCTAAAAATAATTGAAAATTTAAAAATATTTAATTATAATCAACCCGCGAATCGCCACGATTTTCTAAATAAATTTAAAATGAATATATTTTATACGATTTTAGATTATATCTAATTATTTGAGTACTAAATCCAGAATAATTAAAAATTAATTTTTAAATAAACTGTTAAAACAGTTAAAATTAATAGGGGGGGAGGGCGCTAGAAAAAAAGTTGCATGCGGGCGCTAAGGACCCCAGGACCGGCCCTGTATATACATATATATATATATATATATATATATATATATACCGATTTCTTCGCGAATTGCTAACAATACATATTCCAATTAAAACGAACAAATTGTCTCCCTATATTTTACGTACACAAAATGTAATTCATAGCCATCATATCAAAGATGATATAATATTGTATCATTATGATTGAAAAGAAACACGTCAGCAAGAAGAATGACGAGAGGCAATAATAGCAAGAAGTTCCTCTTGGCAAAATGTGATAACCGATGTGTGCCATTGAAATGTTTCGAGCACAGAGAACAGTGTGAAGAGAAGTTTGCGAGATAAGCTGATCAGCCCTGTGCGGCTGGCACAGGTGAGAACACAGGGCGGGAGTTTGCTGTGCGGTGGGATGACAGATTTCAAACCCTGGCTCACGTCCCGGCCGAACGAAACCTTCATCCGGCATCCGCTCTTGCACTCAGCATAACATAAACAAGTACCCAAATTAGAGATGGGTAACTCACTCCGGAGTTATCACTCGGATACAACTCCTCCCTCGGAGTGAATCCGAGTGAAGTTGTTTCACAAGATTTGTCAAATCCGACTTCGTTAAACTGGTATTAAATCTGTTAACTCGTACAGGCATTTAGTGTTTTTGTCGTTTTTGATTTGGAAGGAAGAGGTCACTTTCTTGTTTCGCAGGCAGTTTTATGACCTTTTTTAGGTATAAAAGTCAAAATAAATACAATTGTGTATTTTCCAGAAAATAGAAAAATGTTACTTTAAAGATACAGAACAATGAAATTGTATCCAAGTGTGAATAGATCAAATGTATAATTTATTGAATAGTAAGGGGTCATATTTCTAACTACGACAATCTTTGGCCGTAAAGGACGGCAAAAATATACGAAACGAAATACATTTATTTAATCTTGTTTTTTCATAGCCTGAAATAACAACACTTTAGAGTACAAAATTTATCAGTGATATCATTAGTATTTAAGCAGTAAAAAATATTCAGTATTATATTATTACTTTTACACATTTATATAATTGTGTAAAAGTAATAATATGCTAATCGAACTACGCGATATAATATTAATTCTCAAATAGAAATAGCAGAAAAAAATTTGAAATTTTTGAATTTTGAAAGCAGAAGTATTATGTTTTGCTTTTATTACAAAGATTACTACATAATTTTTATATAAAATTAATCCAAAAAAATCAATTATTTTCTCATCAAAAGGAAATCATTACAACTTTACTCTGGTCAACACTGCTAAAAATACGAGTCACTGAGTCGATCATCTGGTTGACCGAAAAATTTTACATTCCGTCATTTATTCGTGAATTTTTTAGAAAAATTATTTTATTGATAATTATTCATAAATTTTTATTTCAAATAATTAATGGGATTTGACAAATCCTTAGATACATAAACAGCGTACTATAGAACACATTTGTTTCGATTATTTCAGGTTTAAAATTGTCGGTGTCGTGGAGTTGTTTAGCGGATATAACTCCACCATGAAGCGGTGTCAAAACCGAGTCGATCCGGCTTCGGATATAATAAGCCCATCTCTAACCCAAATGATGCTACCAATAATGCACATGACCAGTCGGCCGGCCGGTAGACAAAATACACCTATTGCTCACAACCAGTCGGCAAGCAGTAATTTATGAATTAGCGGATGCCGCTCTGTTTTCTACTTTCTGACTAATGTCGTTCTATTTCTTGAAAAATAGAAATTACAGTTTTAATAACTTTCCACAGGGTAAAATATAGTAAATGCCAAAAAATCGAAAACATTTTTTTTTTGCAAATATACGTTTTAAAACTTCTTGAACATCTTGGCATACCTCAGAAAATATAGATGTATGTGTGTGTGTGCGTATGCGTGAGTGTAGTATGTATGTTGGATACAATTTTTCGTCCGAAAGCACAGATCAACCGATTTGTATCATTCAGAAAGCATTCGATTCGTATTGATGGCGAGACGAGCTGATTAATTTTTGACAAAAGCAGGACCAGCTGTTTTGCAGACACGAAGCAAAAAATAACAATTTTTGAGAGAACAGATCATTTGACTAGAATGATTCAAAAAACATTTTACTTGGGTTGACGGGGTGCGTAAAAATAAGCTTTTAAGAAACCCATGTCCAGCAGTTTCAGAGTTTTCAAAATAAAAAAACAAAATTTTCGAAATAACTATTTGTTTTTTAATTATAAAATTTTATTTTATTTTTTCAATATCGAAAATGATTCGGATTTAAATATTCAAATTTCAACATTTCAACATTTTATTACTGGTTATTTTTATTGCTCGAAAGTTTAAATACGGCATGAGAAGTTCCAGAAATTTGCCTTAAAGCACAATGCAATGCACCACTAGTTTCAAATAAATCCATGAAGAGCATACTGATTGTGAGAAAAAAACATATAAAAATATTTTTAGTGTTTGCTTGCACGTAGAATAATAATAATAATTAAAAAATAAATAAATTTATATCATTAGTATAAAGAGTTATTATTGAAATGAAATTCTATAGAATTCATTTAACTAATATACATAATAAGGACGACCTACAGTAGAATTTAACAATAGTACTTCATCGCGTACTTCATTAGTAATAAATTGACGAGTGCACTTAAACTAAAGCTCGTCTGCAAGAATTAATTATTTTCCTTGCCGAATCGATTTTAATGATATTCAACAAACTTTTAATAGTAATATGATACAGAAAAAATATATAATATGTATGATATGAAAAAAATATAATAACCTGGTTGTCGCTAGACTTTAAAATACAATGTGGAATTATTTTAGGACTTATACTTCTCACAATGCACATTAATTTAGGTTTCACATAACAATAATAATTTAGCATTTGAATGATCTTTATTAGGATTTTGAAGATATACAACTTTTAACAAGAATATCTCGTATCTTGTATTATGCAACCTGGGAACTTTACAAGAATCAAAATTCACTTCAAGCACTGACTGCTTTGAAGACGAAAAACCATTTCAACCACCTCGCAAAATAACCAAAGATTTTCGAGGATCAAGTTCTCTCATCTCTCAGCATTCGAAGAAAAAACGCTAAATTTTCCAAAAGTCTATACTATTTCATATTCTTGTAATAGTCCAAAGTTACATTTATAAAGTACGAGTTGTATAAAGTTTTTACGTTATCATTTACTTCCATGTGATATATTGAATTTGAAAAAAATTACAGTAATTATTTAATCAAGTAATTGCTTTTCAAATTGCAACACTGCAATCATTTATCTCACAGTTGAACAAAAAAATAATTTGGGTTGCAAGATAGCGATTTTGGTGAAAAGCATTGCATTTTTAGTTTCATAGGTAAAGAGGATATAATATATTAAAGTTCAAAACGGAAATATATCTCCGATGAGAAAGTAGGGCAAGCATAAAACATTTGTGCCGGAGAGATGGACGACGCGCTATGTGCAGAAGCGCAAGATAATCGTACATCGGATGAGTGCACCGAAACAGTAGAACATTTAACTAACCCGCATCCAGGAGAAATGACAAATCATTTTCAAATTTTCGTCGTACATAGAACCAGTAGAGAAAGCGATATTCAAATTCTAACCCCCAGCGATGTATGGAAATGACAGTTCGATATAATGAAATAATACACCAAATCCTGTAAAAGTAATAACTTCTTTCTTATGGTTTATGTTGCAAACGCAAAAAGTTCTTGCATTTGAAGTTATATTTCATTATTGTGAAAAGCCTATAATTATGGTTAAGTCCAGCATTGAAGAACTATCTTCATAAAACAAAATGTTCTACAAGTATCAAACGCATTGAATAAATTATAGGTAGGGTAGAGCGGGGCAGTTGAGCAATCGAAATATCTCGAACATTACCGGCGAGGTTTGAGAAATAGAATATCTCGAAAATATCAGCGTATTAAAAAAGTAAAAAAGTAATTCATCACGAGTTTTCGTCTGGTTTAGTCAAATGTCATTTATTTTTAATCAGGTAAATGTTATTCTTCCATATAATTATAGTACTTTTATTATGCATAGAGATTGTGGGTTTAATTCTCACGTTTTTTTTATAAACAAACTTTTATTTTGAAATTCCTAGTTGGGGTTAGTTGAGCATAGTTGCTAAACTTGTTCTGTCACTAAGACAATTACCATTAACTTCCAGAAATTAATTATTATTTCTAAGATTTAAGCTGAGTCTATGAGTAATAACATAAAGAAATAATGATTTTAAATAAAAATACTGAATATAATGGTAAAATAATTCCTAAGATACGATATTGTTTTGTTGATTCTACTTTTCGTTAATTATTCAAAGCAAATTACTATAAGTTTTGTTTTCTCTGTCAATAAAGACTATAAATATAGAACTGGTCATTAAAAACTTATTTATTCATCACTAATCGACATTGAACCAATAATTTCATTATACTTTCTTAGTGCTCAACTTGCCCCACCTATGGGGTACATTAACATACTTGACTTTTTGCATTTAAACAGCTGTAGCTTTTAAATTTTACTTATTACCAAAAAATAGTATTAACACTTTTGTTAAGCGATAAACAACAAATCCATTAAGCGGTATAGCAATCTATTGAGACTTTTCATTGAGTAGCTACATCCGTTTAAGTAAAAATTTGCTCAACTAGCCCCGCCTAATGTAAAATATAAATCTTTGGCAAGATTGCTGCTACATAACGCCAGAATATAATTTCGATCGCAAAAGTTCTGAAGTCAACACGACACAGGCTAAATTAGTTTTAAACTCAATTGTATATGTAAACGTAGCACTCGAAATATCACGCTATTACAAAACGTCAGAAATCTTTGTATGACGTATTTAATTTTCCAAGTTAAATTCCCTTAACGTGCAATGTATGTCACATAGCAAGCAATTATCTCAACTCAGATGATGCAGTTAGTCTGCGTATGAAGGCATTATTTATAAAACTTGATTCCCATAGGCTGCCTGAGGCTTCTCAGAAAATTGGTATATCTCCGAACAGGTGAACTGCTACGTTAGATAAATACAACACACGGCTGCGCTAACCGAGAAAGTACGCGAAAGGTACGGTATGAATCTGAATATGATACCTTGAACATCATCTTATCATTACAAAAAACCAACATTAATATCAAAGTCATATCATTTTATATTTTAATATACGTCAGAGCTATAACTATTTGCAAGAACGGTATGATATACAAAGTGTACCTAATTTGATGTGAGCGAATGCATTTACCGTAATATATTGTTGAAGCGTAGCGGTTTCAAAGAAAAGTAGTGTAGCAAATTAATTATAATCTAAATATTATTAAAATATTAACATTACCATTACTGAAATTATTTAATATAATTGACATTATGATTTTTTATGATGTTGGGAACTAAGTACTAGAAAAAATATGTAGAAAACTTTCTTAACGGATAGTGTATATGCAATTTAGATGTCTATCAGCAAAAAACACTTTTTTGATCGATTGCATAGTTTTTGTTTGGCCTTCGTTGAAAGATGAAAAATCGAATCGAAAATTTT
>NW_020538040.1:178539877-178558826 GCF_003426905.1 Ctenocephalides felis | reverse complement strand
TTTCTTTAAAAGAAATATAAACAAAATTTGTACTTATTATTTAAAGATCTATAAAATATTAGATAATTTGATGCGCACGTATCTAATGATCATTTTGACCACCAAATGCCAATTTTTGCAATATCTACAACTACTCTATAGAAGTTAATTACACATATAATTTTTTTTTTTAAATTTTTATTTGGCCTCGCTACTCTGAGCATTTAGCCACCTACAACATTTTATTTATTTACATTCCAACTTTTTTATATCATTTTCAATCCAATTATGTATCCTATTCTATATTCTTCTTAATTTTCTTCTTAATTTCCTATTTTCTCTTCTTACTCCTAATTCAATTCAACTAACTATTCGAGTTCTATTAATCCTATTTTTCTTAATTTTTAATCAAATTCTATTTAAGAAATACAATTTTCATTTGATATCAAATTGACTACACATATTTTTTTTTCATAAATTCTAAGTCATTGACAGGATTTGATCCGAAGATCCCCGTCGTGTGAATCGAACACGCTACCAAAGAGTTATGCTCGCCACACATGAAAATTTAAAAAAAATAAAAAACAAAACAACACATTTCACCTGAAATCAATATAAAAAATATTAAAATAAAATTTCAATTAGTTACGCACACGCAGTATTTCATTATGGAAATCAAACCCCCAAGAATCATTTCGCAGTCCTATCAATGCATACTTGATACACGATAGTTCGACGTGGACGTGGACGTGGCCAGAAAGAGTATGCTTTGCGGTCTACGAACGCAAGTCGAGCGGATCTACGTTGATCTACGCGCGGGACGTGAGAACGCGCGTGTATGTATGGTACCCTCGTTCGGCGGCCGATGTTGAGCTATGTGGGAAAAGCCCCCCATGGGGAGGCGCGATACGATATCGACTGGCGCCGTCTGTGCCCGGGTCGCACATGCGCCAGGTAAACGCTACGGTGTTGTGTACTACCCTCCATGCACACGCTACTATTCCTATTCCTACTCTTCTGTGCGAGCTCAGCTGCTCGTACAATGTTTTGAGCGCGGTGCATGCACATAGAGCAGCGTAGAGAGTAAAATCGTAGACGCAGAACTTCGGCGACCGCTGCGAAGAGACGCGCGTGGGTCAGTGGCGCTCATGCATCGGCACGACAACCGCCATCGTACAAAAAATTCAATTGCATTGCATTCAATCGACAGCAAAATTATAGTGTAATATTTCATGAAACTAATGCACGTAAATAATAATCTATTCATTTTTCTTTTGTCAATGTTTTTTTTTTTTCATCGACGTCAGGAAAGCCTTACAGAGTTTTGAAGTTTTTCATTTCGTAATCCAGATTATATATATATATTATATATATATATATATATATACAGGGCAGGTCCTGCCTTGCATGCGATGCATGCAAAAAATGCGGGATCACGCCTAAGGGGGCGCCAAAACGAGTTTCGGCATTAAATTTCGGAATTAAATTTATATTGTAATATTTATATTTTTTATATAAAATCTGGAATGATTTATATAAAATCTAGAACTTAATAAATTATAATAAACAATCTAACTAACTTAACTAGGATACGGAGACACAAAAGTATATTTATTTTGCAATGTGATATCAGTCGAAACAATTAATCGATTAATAAATGACTCTGCAAATTAGTAAATACCAGCTCTATTTATTGCTTAATCTTCTTATTCATTTTTTGTTTAAGGGGGGCGATACATGTAACAGAAAAAAAAAAAACGATTTTTTTTTTT
The DNA here is from genome assembly GCF_003426905.1 of Ctenocephalides felis. NCBI lineage: Eukaryota > Metazoa > Arthropoda > Insecta > Siphonaptera > Pulicidae > Ctenocephalides > Ctenocephalides felis. The sequence goes on along the minus strand of NW_020538040.1, from coordinate 178,557,075 downwards.
TTCATAAATCGTTACAATAACATCTCAAAAATGCCTGCAAAAATTCAAAACAAAATTATCATTATTTATACCTTAAAACTCATTTAAGTGCCACGCCTCAACTCGACGCTCGAGTGCAATTGTACTCTTATCTGTTTCTGTGTCAAAACTTTAAACGCGTTTTTCTCAAAACGACATTTTTGAATACTGCGGGCGTGATAACTCAAAAAGTTCTCAACCGATTCCAATGAAATTTTGCACACATCTACTTTACAGTAATAGCTTCTAGTTAAACCTCAAACATTCCAAAAAAATTTCAAAAATTAACCTTTTTACCAAAAAAAACAGTGAAAAAATGGTGAAAAATCGAACTTTTTTTTTTCTGAGGTCTGCCAATTTACGATTTTGTGACTTTTTTAATTTTTTTTTGGTTTAACTAGAAGATATATGTTTTATGAATACGTACAAACTAATTTTTTTTGAATTCAGATCACCGTACGAAAAGTGAGAACGCCCGCAGATTGATGGCGTTTTCTGAGAGGGTCTTGGCAGATCTATTTTTACGGCAGCCATTTAAAAAAAAAAAAATAAAAAAAAAATGTTTTTGTGTATTTTAATATATAATAAATAACCATAAAAAAATTCAAAAAGATTCAGTTATTCCTTCCCAGTTTAAAAAGTCCTCAAAAAATGGTAAAAATTAAGGCGATTACATGTATCGCCCCCCTTAAGTTGCCGTGGAATCAAAGAAGAAATCATCTAGTGTCAATCCCATAAGCGCAAACCTGCGAAAGATTAAATTCGAAAAAAAGGGTAGTCAGTGCTTTAATGGCATGTTTATTCCTAAGAATAGAATTGTAACTTTTATTTTTGTTGCAAATGTTTCGCCGATGAATGAAATCTGATGAATTTTGAATGTTGAAGATATGCGTGGTTAGAGTTATGGAAATGAAACAAATATGAAAAATAAAAGCAAAATTTACTTTGGAACAAAAATCTTAAGGCTTTTTTATACCTCGTGGTTTTTTAACTATGCGGAAATAATACATATCAAATATAATGAGATTTTTTTCAATATAGTTTAAGAAATGTGTAATTTCTTTACAGTTTTTACTGATTTTTGGACAATACTTCTAAAATACGTTAAACATTAAACTTTAAAACAACAAATTGTTACTCTGAATATAACGGGAAAGCCTAGATGAATACAATTCGGCTTTTACGATATCAATAACGAGAAGTTTACGACGCAATTTTGGATATTGTAAATGATGAAAAATTAAATTAAATTAAAATTTAAAAAATCCAACATGAAATACGAGTGTTATGATTGAAAATGAAAGCTAGTTTTTTTTAGCTCTCTTGGCATGATTTGCTCAATAAATATATCGCATAATGAATAAGTAAAATGTTTTAAAACCCAAATAGAATTGCACATACGCTAAAAATAATTGAAAATTTAAAAATATTTAATTATAATCAACCCGCGAATCGCCACGATTTTCTAAATAAATTTAAAATGAATATATTTTATACGATTTTAGATTATATCTAATTATTTGAGTACTAAATCCAGAATAATTAAAAATTAATTTTTAAATAAACTGTTAAAACAGTTAAAATTAATAGGGGGGGAGGGCGCTAGAAAAAAAGTTGCATGCGGGCGCTAAGGACCCCAGGACCGGCCCTGTATATACATATATATATATATATATATATATATATATATATACCGATTTCTTCGCGAATTGCTAACAATACATATTCCAATTAAAACGAACAAATTGTCTCCCTATATTTTACCTACACAAAATGTAATTCATAGCCATCATATCAAAGATGATATAATATTGTATCATTATGATTGAAAAGAAACACGTCAGCAAGAAGAATGACGAGAGGCAATAATAGCAAGAAGTTCCTCTTGGCAAAATGTGATAACCGATGTGTGCCATTGAAATGTTTCGAGCACAGAGAACAGTGTGAAGAGAAGTTTGCGAGATAAGCTGATCAGCCCTGTGCGGCTGGCACAGGTGAGAACACAGGGCGGGAGTTTGCTGTGCGGTGGGATGACAGATTTCAAACCCTGGCTCACGTCCCGGCCGAACGAAACCTTCATCCGGCATCCGCTCTTGCACTCAGCATAACATAAACAAGTACCCAAATTAGAGATGGGTAACTCACTCCGGAGTTATCACTCGGATACAACTCCTCCCTCGGAGTGAATCCGAGTGAAGTTGTTTCACAAGATTTGTCAAATCCGACTTCGTTAAACTGGTATTAAATCTGTTAACTCGTACAGGCATTTAGTGTTTTTGTCGTTTTTGATTTGGAAGGAAGAGGTCACTTTCTTGTTTCGCAGGCAGTTTTATGACCTTTTTTAGGTATAAAAGTCAAAATAAATACAATTGTGTATTTTCCAGAAAATAGAAAAATGTTACTTTAAAGATACAGAACAATGAAATTGTATCCAAGTGTGAATAGATCAAATGTATAATTTATTGAATAGTAAGGGGTCATATTTCTAACTACGACAATCTTTGGCCGTAAAGGACGGCAAAAATATACGAAACGAAATACATTTATTTAATCTTGTTTTTTCATAGCCTGAAATAACAACACTTTAGAGTACAAAATTTATCAGTGATATCATTAGTATTTAAGCAGTAAAAAATATTCAGTATTATATTATTACTTTTACACATTTATATAATTGTGTAAAAGTAATAATATGCTAATCGAACTACGCGATATAATATTAATTCTCAAATAGAAATAGCAGAAAAAAATTTGAAATTTTTGAATTTTGAAAGCAGAAGTATTATGTTTTGCTTTTATTACAAAGATTACTACATAATTTTTATATAAAATTAATCCAAAAAAATCAATTATTTTCTCATCAAAAGGAAATCATTACAACTTTACTCTGGTCAACACTGCTAAAAATACGAGTCACTGAGTCGATCATCTGGTTGACCGAAAAATTTTACATTCCGTCATTTATTCGTGAATTTTTTAGAAAAATTATTTTATTGATAATTATTCATAAATTTTTATTTCAAATAATTAATGGGATTTGACAAATCCTTAGATACATAAACAGCGTACTATAGAACACATTTGTTTCGATTATTTCAGGTTTAAAATTGTCGGTGTCGTGGAGTTGTTTAGCGGATATAACTCCACCATGAAGCGGTGTCAAAACCGAGTCGATCCGGCTTCGGATATAATAAGCCCATCTCTAACCCAAATGATGCTACCAATAATGCACATGACCAGTCGGCCGGCCGGTAGACAAAATACACCTATTGCTCACAACCAGTCGGCAAGCAGTAATTTATGAATTAGCGGATGCCGCTCTGTTTTCTACTTTCTGACTAATGTCGTTCTATTTCTTGAAAAATAGAAATTACAGTTTTAATAACTTTCCACAGGGTAAAATATAGTAAATGCCAAAAAATCGAAAACATTTTTTTTTTGCAAATATACGTTTTAAAACTTCTTGAACATCTTGGCATACCTCAGAAAATATAGATGTATGTGTGTGTGTGCGTATGCGTGAGTGTAGTATGTATGTTGGATACAATTTTTCGTCCGAAAGCACAGATCAACCGATTTGTATCATTCAGAAAGCATTCGATTCGTATTGATGGCGAGACGAGCTGATTAATTTTTGACAAAAGCAGGACCAGCTGTTTTGCAGACACGAAGCAAAAAATAACAATTTTTGAGAGAACAGATCATTTGACTAGAATGATTCAAAAAACATTTTACTTGGGTTGACGGGGTGCGTAAAAATAAGCTTTTAAGAAACCCATGTCCAGCAGTTTCAGAGTTTTCAAAATAAAAAAACAAAATTTTCGAAATAACTATTTGTTTTTTAATTTAAAAATTTTATTTTATTTTTTCAATATCGAAAATGATTCGGATTTAAATATTCAAATTTCAACATTTCAACATTTTATTACTGGTTATTTTTATTGCTCGAAAGTTTAAATACGGCATGAGAAGTTCCAGAAATTTGCCTTAAAGCACAATGCAATGCACCACTAGTTTCAAATAAATCCATGAAGAGCATACTGATTGTGAGAAAAAAACATATAAAAATATTTTTAGTGTTTGCTTGCACGTAGAATAATAATAATAATTAAAAAATAAATAAATTTATATCATTAGTATAAAAAGTTATTATTGAAATGAAATTCTATAGAATTCATTTGACTAATATACATAATAAGGACGACCTACAGTAGAATTTAACAATAGTACTTCATCGCGTACTTCATTAGTAATAAATTGACGAGTGCACTTAAACTAAAGCTCGTCTGCAAGAATTAATTATTTTCCTTGCCGCATCGATTTTAATGATATTCAACAAACTTTTAATAGTGATATGATACAGAAAAAATATATATTATGTATGATTGTGCAAAAAATATAATAACCTGGTTGTCACTAGACTTTAAAATACAATGTAGAAGTTATTTTAGGACTTACGCTTCTCGCAATGCACATCAATTTAGGTTTCACATAACAATAAGAATTTAGCATTTGAATTATCTTTGTTAGGATTTTGAAGATATACAACTTTTAACAAGAATATCTCGTATCTTGTATTATGCAACCTGGAAACTTTACAAGAATCAAAATTCACTTCAAGCACTGACAACTTTGAAGACGAAAAACCATTTCAACCACCTCACAAAATAACCAAAGATTTTCGAAGATCAAGTTCTCTCATCTCTCAGCATTCGAAGAAAAAACGCTAAATTTTCCAAAAGTCTATACTATTTCATAGTCTAAAGTTACATTTATAATGTACGAGTTGTATAAAGTTTTTACGTTATCATTTACTTCACTACATGTGATATATTGAATTTGAAAAAAATTACAGTAATTATTTAGTCAAGTAATTACTTTTCAAATTGCAACACTGCAATCATTTATCTCACAGTTGAACAAAAAAATAATTTGGGTTGCAAGATAGCGATTTTGGTGAAAAGCATTGCATTTTTAGTTTCATAGGTAAAGAGGATATAAATATATTAAAGTTCAAAACGGAAATATATCTCCGATGAGAAAGTAGGGCAAGCATAAAACATTTGTGCCGGAGAGATGGACGACGCGCTATGTGCAGAAGCGCAAGATAATCGTACATCGGATGAGTGCACCGAAACAGTAGAACATTTAACTAACCCGCATCCAGGAGAAATGACAAATCATTTTCAAATTTTCGTCGTACATAGAACCAGTAGAGAAAGCGATATTCAAATTCTAACCCCCAGCGATGTATGGAAATGACAGTTCGATATAATGAAATAATACACCAAATCCTGTAAAAGTAATAACTTCTTTCTTATGGTTTATGTTGCAAACGCAAAAAGTTCTTGCATTTGAAGTTATATTTCATTATTGTGAAAAGCCTATAATTATGGTTAAGTCCAGCATTAAAGAACTATCTTCATAAAACAAAATGTTCTACAAGTATCAAACGCATTGAATAAATTATAGGTAGGGTAGAGCGGGGCTAGTTGAGCATAGGGGCAAGTTGAGCAATCGAAATATCTCGAAAACTATTCAGCGTAAAAAAGTAATTCATCACGAGTTTTCGTCTGGTTTAGTCAAATGTCATTTATTTTTAATCAGGTAAATGTTATTCTTCCATATAATTATAGTACTTTTATTATGCATAGAGATTGTGGGTTTAATTCTCACGTTTTTTTTATAAACAAACTTTTATTTTGAAATTCCTAGTTGGGGTTAGTTGAGCATAGTTGCTAAACTTGTTCTGTCACTAAGACAATTACCATTAACTTCCAGAAATTAATTATTATTTCTAAGATTTAAGCTGAGTCTATGAGTAATAACATAAAGAAATAATGATTTTAAATAAAAATACTGAATATAATGGTAAAATAATTCCTAAGATACGATATTGTTTTGTTGATTCTACTTTTCGTTAATTATTCAAAGCAAATTACTATAAGTTTTGTTTTCTCTGTCAATAAAGACTATAAATATAGAACTGGTCATTAAAAACTTATTTTATTTCATCACTAATCGACATTGAACCAATAATTTCATTATACTTTCTTAGTGCTCAACTTGCCCCACCTATGGGGTACATTAAGCATACTTGACTTTTTGCATTTAAACAGCTGTAGCTTTTAAATTTTACTTATTACCAAAAAAAGTATAAACACTTTTGTTAAGCGATAAACAACAAATCCATTAAGCGGTATAGCAATCTATTGAGACTTTTCATTGAGTAGCTACATCCGTTTAAGTAAAAATTTGCTCAACTAGCCCCGCCTAATGTAAAATATAAATCTTTGGCAAGATTGCTGCTACATAACGCCAGAATATAATTTCGATCGCAAAAGTTCTGAAGTCAACACGACACAGGCTAAATTAGTTTTAAACTCAATTGTATATGTAAACGTAGCACTCGAAATATCACGCTATTACAAAACGTCAGAAATTCTTTGTATGACGTATTTAATTTTCCAAGTTAAATTCCCTTAACGTGCAATGTATGTCACATAGCAAGCAATTATCTCAACTCAGATGATGCAGTTAGTCTGCGTATGAAGGCATTATTTATAAAACTTGATTCCCATAGGCTGCCTGAGGCTTCTCAGAAAATTGGTATATCTCCGAACAGGTGAACTGCTACGTTAGATAAATACAACACACGGCTGCGCTAACCGAGAAAGTACGCGAAAGGTACGGTATGAATCTGAATATGATACCTTGAACATCATCTTATCATTACAAAAAACCAACATTAATATCAAAGTCATATCATTTTATATTTTAATATACGTCAGAGCTATAACTATTTGCAAGAACGGTATGATATACAAAGTGTACCTAATTTGATGTGAGCGAATGCATTTACCGTAATATATTGTTGAAGCGTAGCGGTTTCAAAGAAAAGTAGTGTAGCAAATTAATTCTAATCTAAATTGTTATTAATAATATTAAAATGCAACGATAGCCTCTAATTCTTGTATAATTCAGATCACCATTACTGAAATTATTTGAATATAAATCTTACATTATGATTTTTTATGATGATGGGAACTAGGTACTAGAAAAGAATATGTAGAAAACTTTTCAACGGATAGTGTATATGCAATTTAGATGTCTATCAGCAAAAAACACTTTTTTGATCGATTGCATAGTTTTTGTTTGGCCTTCGTTGAAAGATGAAAAATCGAATCGAAAATTTTTGTCATATTTTATCTCTGTGAATGTAGAAAGGCATCTTAAGCTCACAAAAAGTTATGAGATGTTTATGGCGACGAAACCATAAAAAACGGCAGTATAAATTGGTTTGTCAAATTTCGTTCTGGTGATTTGTTAAAGTTGATTATAAAGAAACTGTCTATTTTTACTCTTACCACCCAACTGAACAATCAATACAGATGTGTACATTAAATAACTAACAAAATTAAACAATGCAGTCGAAAAAAAGCTTAAATTGAGAAATCAAATCGATCACTTATTCCATTATTAACATCACATATCTTTGTCCACTCGGAAAAAAATTATTCGAGCTTGGTTGGGATGTTGTGCCACATCCACCATAACGTCCTTTCCAATATTTTAATAAATAACTTTTCGTATACCGATGTACTGATAATTTATATAATAGAACAAAGAAATTTGAAATTTTTTTAAATCATGTGAAATTTTCTTAGCAGTCATGGGTAGAGATAAACAAAAGATGGAAACAATAAATTTTATGCGACTCGTAAAAACATATAGCTATGCATTGCCGTTATATTGCAAATCGTAGAAAGTGCACATCCGCAGCGAACTCTATAAACTGAAATACAAAAATAACACTAAACATGAAAACGGAACTATAAATTGCAGATACACATAAAAAATCGAAAAAAAATTAAAGATATATTTATGTCTTGTTTCAAATGCTAGTATCTTTGAATCGCAAAATAAGATTTGTTCTATTGTTGGAGAAAAATGCATTTCATTGACGTTTCATTGATTTTTTTTTTTAATGTGCAGACTTTGAATGCAGTCGAGAAAAACTCTTCATAAATAATGCATTAATATTAATAATTCATTCATAAATCCATCCATAACTGTGCTTAGAGTGTGAATATGAAAATATATTATTCAAAATTTTTTAATATAATTTAAAACTGATATAAAAAAACGATATATAAGTTTTCACAAAATACATGTAAGATTCACATTGAAGATTAACTTCAGGCAAACATTTTAACTCTTCTTATAAAATTTTTAAATTATATTAAATTTTTTAAAAAGTGAGTACTGGTTTTACATTTATTTTGGGATTATTGATGAAAAAAGTGTAAGAATATAAGTATTTTATGAAGAAAAATAATAGAAATAGAAATAATAATAAATTTTTGAATATAAGATATTGAATATTATCCAAAAATTCAAACCAAATAGATGTGGCATTTTGTCTCAAGCCAAGTTGTATGAACTCTCCGACTTAATGTAAAAAAGATAAAAATCAGCTCACTCACACACACATTTTCTCCAAATTTGGTCTGCAAATAACTTGAAACGTAAAGAAAACATAAAATTAGCAAATTGGATTTTTTGGAAAAAAACAAACTTCTTCAGAAAATTTTAAAAATCTGAAATATGAAATCAAACTCATCTCCGTTAAGTGCCACACCAATCTATGATATCAAAATTCATACTGAATAGATTATTTTAAGTTTAAGATTGCAATGTTATATCGAAAAATATTTATATTCCCAACATTATTTTATGACAAGTTCTATACCATGTGTATTCTGAAATCTTTTTGGCACAAGCCTTAATGGTTATCATAGAAATATAATAAAATTTCATTATATTGTAAATATTTCGATTTTTTCTCAATTTTCTAAGTAGTAACGATAGTAATTTTATTTTTCGGTTGAAAACTTAATAACTTCAAAGAACGTTGACATTTATTTTATTATAGATATATGTTAGGTATTTCATTTGCACTTAAATGTTGCAGTTTAAAATTCTGTAACATTTTCGTGAAACTAGAAGTTCCAGTAAAAACACTGCTAAGTATCTTATACTTACACCACTAGTTACACTTAAATTTTAATGACTTAACTCATTAATTGCTGTAAAAATTCAATTTATTCATGAAGTACTAAAAAGCTATTTAATATGCGACTAACGCATATACCAAATATTATAATAATATAATTTAGACCGACTACATGATCTCATATGTCATATTGAGAACTTTTGATAATGGCAATGTATTCAATTAAATTCCGTTCCAGATTAATATGCCGTAAATGATCTACAAAACTGTATTTGTGCTGCGCTACAAAACCAGACAGACGACAAATTAATATAATCACATTTCGTGCAATATGATCTCTGCCAGAGCAGTCCCACGACACACCATCAATGCGCAACGTATCTGATTACGAATTGAACCAGTATGAGTACTATAATAGAATATCGCATTCGAATGAATATTTATTTGTGAACGGATATGAATTAGCAAAAAAATATTTTGTCAACGCTCGAAATTCTGTTTTGGTAATTTACTAAAAATCATCATGATTGTTTTCACCGAATGTCGAAACGATTTTCAATTCCCGGTTATCGATTTACATAATTTACCCTATATGAAGTTAACAAACAGTTTATAAAGGTAATTCTCATTCAAAAACTGGTAACGATAAAATAGAATAATATTAAAATAGCAATATGTTTCGAACAAATATAGAGCATCATGAAGTATATTATAGTACTCAAATCATAATGGCATAAATATTAGGTTGGCAACTAAGTAATTGCGGATTTTTGTTAGAAAATCGAAGACATTTTTTCATAGAACTAGTAATTTTCATTTTGTAATGCATTGTCTAGTTGGATCAATGACTTCTGATCTTGCAAGCATCATCGTCATCTTACTTTCATAAAACCTGGATTTTATTAACAAAAAACTGAATCTGGTGCAATTTGACACCATCATAACCATTTTTTTATTTTTTTTTTTATTTTTTTTATTTTTTTTTTATTTTATTCATAAGCAAGCCGTAATCAATAATAATAGATATTATTTCAGGCTCTTGTCAAGAATTGTCATTGAATTGTTTTTTGCAACCAATTTTGACACTGTCGTTTTTTTTAAGCATTTGTCACCATAAACAGCTTAAAACTTTTAATGAGCTTAAGATACCTTTTTAATTTTGCATAAATAAAAAAGCAAAATATGACAAAAATTTTCGATTTGATTTTCCATCTTTCCGTGAACGCCAAACGAAAACTGCGCATTGGATAAATAAAAATGTTTTCTACTGATGGACAATAAAATTGTATTTTCGTTTAGACTACATTAGCCTACCTAAAAATTCAATTGAAACCATCTAAGCTGAAAACCGCAGTTACTGAGTTTCCAAATATAAAAACAGAGAATATAAAAATTCCAATAACAAATTTTCGCAAATGTAAATGCAAGTAATAGTGTAAAAGAAAAGAAAGTACAGTGATATTTTTGCAACATTAAGTATGGCAAATACATTTGAGTGCTTTATAGCACAAACAAAATTGTTATCAAATTGTACTTCCCCGATGAAATATGTCAATATACGATAACATCTAAACCTATTACAATGTCTTCTAACTCATACATTTGATGAGCATCATCGAAGCGCAAGAAGAGTGATTTATTTTCCTAAGCATGCATCAGCTGATGTGTAATTGTACGTGCACGAACCACCCGAGTGTAGCTCGTTGCGATTGCTTCAATTACATCAAATGCTATTATCGAGAAAGAGAAGAATTTCATAATGCAGTAAGTGAAAGATAATTATAATAAATTGCTCTTCGATTCATAATAAAGAATTTGCAGCGGTCTAGTGAAGTAAGGAAAAATATGGGAATTTTAATATCGTTCAAGGGCGGTGCACAAGCCTTCCAGGAATGTCCGCTATTTCGAATCGCTCGAAGCTTCCACTCCAACCAACTAGAGTCCTTGGGCATGGCTTCATAAATGGCCACATCTGATTATTCAACTATATTAGAGGACATAGATCGTCGAACAATAGATCTCTTGATGTGGAACACATGTCGAATACGGTAATTAATTTTGGAAGATCAAATTTCGAAAGCTGTGATAAATGTTTCGAATAATTAAAGTGTAGTATTGAATTTCAAATGAATATAGCACATAACGATTGAGATAAAACGGCCAAATATCTTCCCAATGAGTAATTACATTCACACACAAATAAGCTACCCCTTAAGAATTACAAGAATATCTTGCAACAAGCATTAGCTAATCAAAGTCTTGTTTAAGTATGAATGCCTAAGGAGGCGTCTATTAATCACGTGATCAATTTTTAGGAATTTTTGGACCCCCCTCCCCCATGGTGATACGTAGTAATATTTAGAATTAATCTACCTCCTCCCTCCTCCACCAAACATCACGTGTACTTTTAGTTACGTAAAATTTTACGAACAAATTTTTCGAATTCACGAAACAAATTGTAAAATGTTTGTTTTTTTTTAAAAAAAAAAAATAGGTGAAAAATAAATACACGTGAGATCTTACTAGACCCCTTCCACGTGATTTTTCGTGATTTTTTGTCAGTCCCCTTCCTAAAAGCCTCACATGATCAATGGACGCCCCCTAAAGATTCCAGATTTCGGATAAAATAAAAATGTTATGATAATGCTATGTTACGAGTCTGCCAAAAAGCTATGTATTTGCTATGCGATCAGGCGTATTACACATAAAAGCTACGTATGTACTGTACTATCGAAGAAAAATCAGAAAGTGCACTTATGATAAAATTGTTATTTGACAATTTTGTGTGTTTTGGAGGTTAGGTTTTATGTGTAAAACGCCTGATCGCGCAGCAAATACATAGATTTTTGATAATTCGTGTCTACTACTCCTACGATTATAAACCCGTAACATAGCATTACCATAACAGTTCCATTTTATCTGAGAATTGGCCCCTAAATGTTTGTAAACTATATAAGCAACGAAAAAAGGATAGTTAATTTTAGTACATGGTAGCTTATATCAAACCACTAATATATAGAATATAATGTAATCTAAAATTACGTCACTAAAACAAATTTCAATATTGACATACATTAACTTCCTGAAATAATAACTCAGCTCAAAAGCTCATTGTCGAGAATGTGGTATAATAAAATTTGCATAAATGAATTTGATCCTTGTCTTTGAAACCAAATCAACTAAAGGGTCTGTCATGTTCATTCGTCTGTTAATACTATCACCTTTACATAATTTATATTTATATTTTATCAGCTGAAACAGTAAAATAAATTTCCTGGCTGCTTCGGAATTAATTTACGTCTCAATTCAATATATCAATAAATGTAATTTGCACACAAATGACAGAATGGTTCTAAAGGAACGGAAATATAATTTATTTTTTGGCTTCGATATTTATTTATTTTTAACTATATGAGTGAATTAAGTTCGTCCGTTTATTTAATTTATGCTAAGCCTTTGATATTTGTTTATGAATTGGAACTACGCGTTTCGAAAGCACTGCCGTTAAAAAAGCGAGATTGCATTACATAGAAATAGCTCGCAATGAAATTAATATCTTGCCTGTTAGTTATGACATACGATACAGATATGAATGAAGTGTCAAGTCAAGACTTCGCACCTCGGGCGCCTCGCCTGTGAGAAGTCGCGACGCACTGATAAGCGCATTCGAATATGACACCAATGAGTTTATACTTCCTCCGTAACATAGACGTGGGAATTATTTGCAACTACTACAAGATTTACTAAGATTATCTTGCTACGGTTACTCTACTTTGCATCAAAGTATGTAATGGTGCTTGCGTGTACATTTTATGCACGCAGGTATTTTGCATCAAGTCGGTTACTGGTTTAATGGTCTTACTAGCAGGACACAAAAAGCCCTTAAAACATTGGAAACGAAGATGTCATATACCACTCGGTAATTTTTGTCATGCTAGTTTATGTATATGTCTACATAAAATTTATAATTTGAAACACACCATAAAGATAAAGTTAACGCGATCATCTGATGGAATAATCCAGACGAATACTTAAAAAAAAAGAAATATAAGAAATGTCTGAATCAGTAATTCCTAAAGTGGTCCACATAGACCCCCAGCGTTCATGAGTACTTTCAAGAGGTCCACGTCACAAAAAAAAATTATGGGTCCACAAAATGAAAATGAGGGTAGTGGATTACAATACACCACGTTAATTAATATCTACTTACTTATACTAGCTATAATAAAAGTCACTTAATAAATGTATAAAAGTAACATGTACTTTAACTTTAAATATTTAATGATAAATTTTAGTGCAAAATAAAAAGAAATCGATATCGGGTAAATAGGGAGTCCATGACAAAGCTCAGTAGGTCCACGACACAAAAGTTTGGGAACCGACGGTCTAAATGAATGTTTCAATTATATTAGGTTATATTTACGTCATAAAATAAAGAAAAAAACACGCCAAATGTGACAGCAAATAAAAAAATTCAAATCACTTAAAAAAGAAAATGGCATCAGGCGAAACAAAAATTATTATTTTAAAAATTAAATTATGCAAACAAGTGAAAATGTAAGAGAAAACATTCAAGAAGTACAAAAAAGCTCATCAGTATATAAAACAATCGAAAAGTAGAAATACCATCAAATGATAAAAAAAATATAGATGAAAATAAAGGAAAAAAATTAGAATTGATAAGCTTAAAGTAGTCTCGGTAATACAATACACTAGTTATATGTGCGTGTTTATAGAATTTACTAAAACTTTCCTTTCGATTTGTTGGGTTTTAATTTAACCCTTATACCTGTGGACTGAATTAAACACTGATTTGTTGGTATAATTTATGTAATTTGTAATTACACTATTGATTTGTCACTAAGTTCTAATTAAAAAAGATATATTTATTGATAATTTAGACAAATGTTTCTTACGCGGTATTTAGTTTTAGAAGTGAAATGTCTTACAATAATAAAACTATATGCATATATATCTACATATATCTACTCATATCTATATGCATGAATAATGATAATAAATAGTAGTCGGCCCAAAGGCAGGTCCATGGTATGAGAGCACAACATATCAATAACTCCCTTTACCTCTCTTTACCACTATTCACTTTTTAAACACTCTTATGCATCTTGCTTTCGAAACTTCTATGCTTCCTGGTCTTGTGTCATCAATGATCTGTACTCGTCTTCTGCCTAATATTTTTAGATCGTCTATTTTACTTTTGATATATATCTATATCTACCTATATCCATATTCATATCTGTAAACATATCTATCTATACCTATAACAATAATCATATCTACATCTGTATCTACATCTATATCTACCTATACCCATTTCTGAATCTATATCTATATCTACTATATCTGTGTCTATATCTATTACTACCTATATCCATATCCATATCTAAATCTTTATCTATAAATATATCTGTATCTACCTAAAACCCTAAACATATCTGAATCTATATCTGTATCTAAATCTATATCCATATCTGAATCTATATCTATATCTACCTATATCCATATTCATATCGGTAAACATATCTATCTATACCTATAACCCTAATCATATCTACATCTGATCTACATTTATATCTACCTATACCCATATCTGAATCTATATCTATATCTATATCTACTTTATTTGTATCTATATCTATTTCTACCTATCTCCATATCCATATCTAAATCTTTATCTATAAATATATCTGTATCTACCTAAAACCCTAAGCATATCTGAATCTATATCTATATCTAAATTTATATATATATATATATATATATATATATATATTAATATATATTATATATATATATGACAATATAATATACCCTTATAAACAAAACGATATCAAATTATGCACCTTATTTCTTCATTTTTCCTCCAGAGAATAATAATCTAATCTAATTAGAAAACATGAAGACCATAATAATAATAGCCTCCAAAGTAAATTCTACACCTCTAGAAAAATCCAAAAGCATTTCGCAATACATAACAGCTTTAGTCAGTCATGTGCAAACGTTAATTTACAACATTTCCAATTACCTAGAGTGTTTTTCTCACCCCTGGCGCGGTTGCAAGACAATTTAGAGTTCGAACCTAGACAGGACACAGCGAAGCACGAAAGCCGGACGCAAATTTTGAAAGCCGATTCAGTACGTGACGTTCGACAGATGGAGTAGCACGCGCCAAACGATGATGAGATGAGCACTAGCGGACAAGTTCGGAGCAAATTTCAAGAACAACAAGTTTTTTCGTAGCCTCTCAAGTTTTTAACAGTGTTCCACAAAGGTTTGGTTTTGAACACAATGGAAATATTTCGCAGTCGTCAGCGCGTCGCGCCGCGACGCATAATGATCATTAATTAAAAAAGTATACGAGCAAAGGCTATTGTCAGTAATAGACTGTATAAAATAAAGCTTTAAAAAAAATCAAATTTATAATATTTTAAGAATTTAGAATCGGTTTTAAGAAATATGTACAGAATCGATTTTAAAATCGAATTTGTTATAGTCTTCGAATATTAAGGGGACGTTTAATTATGCGACGCGATTTCTAAGGATTTCCGGATCCTCCTTCCCCTTGATGATAGCATACAGAATTACTACGATAGTTTCAAAAAGCCAAGTCTTTTAATAGTCAGCAAATTGCGTCTTTACCAGCATATTGCGACCACAAATCGAATGCCTACTTATGCTACAACTTATACACGTTGAAGAAAAAACAATAATTTTATTTACTTTTTAGTACTATTTATAAAATTGTATATAACTTTTTTTGCAGATAGTATAACATAAGTAAACAGATATTAACGTGGTGCATTGTGATTCATTAACTTAAACCCCTCTAAAGGATGTCCTGGATCCCTGGGAGTCCATATGGATCACTTTAAGAATCATTGAAACGTAAGAAAATTCCCTCATGCTGCCATTGCATCCAGAACGTTTTTACAAATTATAATGATATGCTGAGTACATAATGCTTTTACTAGCACTGCAAACGCGATCACGAATCTCATATTTCAACAACTGCGCTAGCAAACAATAATCAGAATTACGATTCGGAATCAATCGCGCAAGCAGAATCATTGTTTATTCTTAGTTCCTGTTCTAACGAAGCATTACGAAATGCATGAGCTTGATCAACAATCTTGTGTTCGACGTCAAACAATTCGGAAATTTATGATGAGTGCACTAATGGATAAAAAAAGCAAGGGTAATTAAATTAATATGGCAAGCCACCACATTCGTTAGATAAAAATTTAATAACGTGCATGCTGGTCGTAACGAGGGCGATGTTGAAAATAATTTGAACTCAACTAACGAGTTTAATTAGATCGCGCAAACAAAATATCGAGAACCATACTTCCAATAACAGCCACCACAAAGTTAACTATTTTAAACCAACACGAAACCAAATCAAAAGAGCATTATACACATTTCTATTACAAAAAGCAACTCCTCAAAAGCTTTGAAACTCCTGTATTATAACATTCCCATTTATCGTGTTTTAAGACAAAACATAAAGGTACTTTCACGGCTTTAACTACTAACTTCTCAAGCGCGAGTTTTAAGCAATAAGACGTTCTAGAACTTTGCCCTAGAACTGTACAATGATACTTTTCACCGCCTTCAGACGCGGTATAGACGTCTCATTAATACCGAACATTAAACACTCGGCTGAAAGTACACTATAGTAATACTCACAAAAACCCGAATCCCGTGTGTGGTGCGGTTCAAATGGCATGGTAATGCATAATTAAACAGCCCTATGACGCAGTACATTATGGACAATGATGCTTTGGGGAAAGGCCGGAGCGAGACTGGAAATGGGACAAAGGCCTAGGCATTCAACGCGAACGCCCGCAGCAAAATCGGGCGCGGGATTGTGGCGCATGGTAAACTCAATACGAAGCATTTTCAATTATATTAACAGGTCGACGTCCAAATATAGATGAATGTTCCATCGCATATGTTATATGATAAACATCACATGGTCGGCGTAACGTAGGCTGGATGCGCCAATGCACGTGCATTAAACGGATATCACTTTATGCACTATGAGAAAATTGCAAAAAATGAAGTAATTTCAAAATAATATATTCTGGTAATATATACAAAATCAGTATAAAAATTATATATGTCCGGAACAAATAAAAAAAAT
>NW_020538040.1:178515949-178538877 GCF_003426905.1 Ctenocephalides felis | reverse complement strand
CTCTTAGTTTTATTTTCATCTCATATTAACTTCCCGTAGGGTAAGTGACAGTAATCGCAAAAATACAAAAATGTAAATTTGGTAACTTTACGTTTCAGGGTTTCTGAACATTTTGGAATAGCTTAGAAAAAATTGACGTTTGTGTATTGAGTGAGTGCGTGCGTATGTATATGCAGATACAATGTTTCAATTTCAAGAACATGATTCAACCGATTTGAATGATTCAAAGTTAAAAAAAGACATTTGGCGGTCAAAAATGATCATTAGACATTTTGCATATCAAATTACCAGATATTTTAGAGATTTTAATAATAAGTATAAAATTTGTTCACATTTATTTTCGTGCCAAAATTTATTATGTTTAACCGTTAAGACTGAGACTGTTTTTCTATAGTTAATAGAAAACTGAAACGCAGTTAGTCATCAAAGCATTTTTAAAGCATATACGATTTGGTGATATTGTTATAACTAAATTTTAAAAGGATATAGAATTCCATTGTTCCATTTTATTATGCTATACGTTTCTACCCCACGTGCTCATACGCGCAGTTGTTTTATCGACTTTCTAAGAGCACGAAATACATTTTACCGGAGCAAATTCTTCATCCAGGGGTTTTTAAGCGTATTGTCACGCACATGAGAAAAAATCTATCCGAGGCAAGCGAAACGATTGAAAACAATGCTCATAAATCGCAAAGAAATCATATTATGATCATCGTTATTTCTGATTTTATTTCACCTTCTGGTTTGAATTTTCTTCAAATGTAAAGCCCACATATTATATACACTGGCGTGTATGAATGCCAGTGATTGTATGTGTATACAACCTTTTTTTACGAATAATATCCATCTTGCGACGCCATATATCTTATGAGATGTCTCTTTATGATCAAATAACACCGAAACGGGGTCGAATCGTATAAAAACCGCACAAGAATTATTCTCATATCAAAGCAAGGACTTGTTGCATGGACTGTTAAAGTAGTATATGACGCCGTCGTGCGTACGACTTGATAAAACCCCAAGATCAAGCAGAAAGAGAACATACGCTAAGGCGCACCAATCCGGAATATAAATGCTTAGCGGAAGAGTTCGCCATACATAAATGTGACGATTTGAATAAAGAATTTAGTACAACGAAGTGCTATTTAATTTTTCAATTTTTGATATAAAATTGAAATATATGTTAGATGAAAAGAAGATAAAATCGAGGTAGACAGTTGGAACAAACTCGGGTCCCTAATCGTCAATAAGTGAAAACGCTAATGACAGTACCCTTAATAGTAATATATGTAGTTACTATTTGAATAATACGTCTATTATAAATTTGTCTATAATATACATAAGGTGTAACAATAATTAGTTAGCAGTACTATCCTCTTACGAACAGAATATTCATTCAATTAAACATGTGGGACTTACACTGAAGTTCACTGGACCGAGTTGGAGGTTTCGGATAGAGCATGCATTTATACATATACATATATATGTGTGGAACTAATATTATGCATTTATGGATTTAAAACTGAAATAATCCGATGCACTGATCTCTTGCACATTTTGATTAACATGACTGATGCGTGACAGCCGGCTAAAATTGTACATGACAGATTCAGTTGATATTTGATTTGTTGTTCGATATAATACGATTGAACTCATCAAACACATCAAGTTCGAGTTATTAATATGTTTGAATCTATCACATAAAGATTCAATTCCCAAATATCACATTTTCACACCCCAAATATTGTTTTTTTTTTTTCATATCAATCAATCACGCAACTTTATGTAAAGCGCACAAGATAAACAAAGCATAAATGATACGAAAACATTCCGCGTGCAATATGAATATAAAATAAAAATTAGATTTGAGACTGTTTTCCAAAATCCAACAAAACGCCTGAAAGAAATATGCAAAATATATACAAACGAATCCCAGATAAGATAGAAAATTCGTTCTACATACATCTATATTTTTACATATTTACTGCAAGTTCAATTTCTTGATCGTAAGAGATCACGGCAATTTGCATGGTGTTCAGAAAATCAATCGACATTTAAGAGAAAATATAATATACTTTTTATTACTTTGGAATATAAACTCTATAATACATTGTTGGGAAGTATATACATATCACAAAGTTAAGATCTATTTTTCGAAGAAATTAGCAACAGAACAATAAATAAATTAATATCAATTTAAGTTGAAATATTTTTTATAACACGTAGAAACATTAGATGAAAGATCATCCAGTGATTTTTAATATATTAAAAGTAAAACTAGTAGTGCACAGCATTGTGCGATGAGGCTAATTGCTGGAACTTCTTGTACCAATAATTAAAATTAAAAAAAAAAGCTTTAAAATTTTTGAAAACAAAAAATTAAATTTTAGATAATTTTGAATTAAAAAAAAATCTTTGAGAAAAATTATTTCTTTAAAAGAAATATAAACAAAATTTGTACTTATTATTTAAAGATCTATAAAATATTAGATAATTTGATGCGCACGTATCTAATGATCATTTTTGACCACCAAATGCCAATTTTTGCAATATCTACAACTTACTCTATAGAAAGTTAATTAACATATAATTTTTTTTTTTTAATTTTTATTTGGCCTCGCTTACTCTGAGCATTTAGCCACCTACAACATTTTATTTATTTACATTCCAACTTTTTTTATATCATTTTCAATCCAATTATGTATCCTATTCTATATTCTTCTTAATTTTCTTCTTAATTTCCTATATTTCTCTTCTTACTCCTAATTCAATTCAACTATTCGAGTTCTATTAATCCTATTTTTCTTAATTTTTAATCAAATTCTATTTAAGAAATACAATTTTCATTTGATATCAAATTGACTACACATATTTTTTTTCATAAATTCTAAGTCATTGACAGGATTTGATCCGAAGATCCCCGTCGTGTGAATCGAACACGCTACCAAGAGTTATGCTCGCCACACATGAAAATTTAAAAAAAAATAAAAATACAAAAACATTTCACCTGAAATCAATATAAAAATATTGAAAATAAAATTTCAATTAGTTACCGCACACGCAGTATTTCATTATGGAAATCAAACCCCCAAGAATCATTTCGCAGTCCTATCAATGCATACTTGATACACGATAGTTGCGACGTGGACGTGGACGTGGCAGCAGAAAGAGTATGCTTTGCGGTCTACGAACGCAAGTCGAGCGGATCTACGTTGATCTACGCGCGGGACGTGAGAACGCGCGTGTATGCGTACCCTCGTTCGGCGGCCGATGTTGAGCTATGTGGGAAAAGCCCCCCATGGGGAGGCGCGATACGATATCGACTGGCGCCGTCTGTGCCCGGGTCGCACATGCGCCAGGTAAACGCTACGGTGTTGTGTACTACCCTCCATGCACACGCTACTATTCCTATTCCTACTCTTCTGTGCGAGCTCAGCTGCTCGTACAATGTTTGAGCGCGGTGCATGCACATAGAGCAGCGTAGAGAGTAAAATCGTAGACGCAGAACTTCGGCGACCGCTGCGAAGAGACGCGCGTGGGTCAGTGGCGCTCATGCATCGGCACGACAACCGCCATCGTACAAAAAATTCAATTGCATTGCATTCAATCGACAGCAAAATTATAGTGTAATATTCATGAAACTAATGCACGTAAATAATAATCTATTCATTTTTCTTTTGTCAATGTTTTTTTTTTTTCATCGACGTCAGGAAAGCCTTACAGAGTTTTGAAGTTTTTCATTTCGTAATCCAGATTATATATATATATATATATATATATATATATATATATATATATATATATACAGGCAGGTCCTGCCTTGCATGCGATGCATGCAAAAAATGCGGGATCACGCCTAAGAGGGCGCCAAAACGAGTTTCGGCATTAAATTTCGGAATTAAATTTATATTGTAATATTTATATTTTTTATATAAAATCTGGAATGATTTATAAAATCTAGAATACTTAATAAATTATAATAAACATCTAACTTAACTAGGGATACGGAGACCAAAAGTATATTTATTTTGCAATGTGATATCAGTCGAAAC
Source organism: Ctenocephalides felis (assembly GCF_003426905.1). Classification (NCBI taxonomy): domain Eukaryota; kingdom Metazoa; phylum Arthropoda; class Insecta; order Siphonaptera; family Pulicidae; genus Ctenocephalides; species Ctenocephalides felis. Next base: position 178,534,822 of record NW_020538040.1, on the reverse strand, counting down.
AATTAATCGATTAATAAATGACTCTGCAAATTAGTAAATACCAGCTCTATTATTGCTTAATCTTCTTATTCATTTTTTGTTTAAGTTGCCGTGGAATCAAAGAAGAAATCATCTAGTGTCAATCCCATAAGCGCAAACCTGCGAAAGATTAAATTCGAAAAAAGGGTAGTCAGTGCTTTAATGGCATGTTTATTCCTAAGAATAGAATTGTAACTTTTATTTTTGTTGCAAATGTTTCGCCGATGAATGAAATCTGATGAATTTTGAATGTTGAAGATATGCGTGGTTAGAGTTATGGAAATGAAACAAATATGAAAAATAAAAGCAAAATTTACTTTGGAACAAAAATCTTAAGGCTTTTTTATACCTCGTGGTTTTTTAACTATGCGGAAATAATACATATCAAATATAATGAGATTTTTTTCAATATAGTTTAAGAAATGTGTAATTTCTTTACAGTTTTTACTGATTTTTGGACAATACTTCTAAAATACGTTAAACATTAACTTTAAAACAACAAATTGTTACTCTGAATATAACGGGAAAGCCTAGATGAATACAATTCGGCTTTTACGATATCAATAACGAGAAGTTTACGACGCAATTTTGGATATTGTAAATGATGAAAAATTAAATTAAATTAAAATTTAAAAAATCCAACATGAAATACGAGTGTTATGATTGAAAATGAAAGCTAGTTTTTTTTAGCTCTCTTGGCATGATTTGCTCAATAAAATATATCGCATAATGAATAAGTAAAATGTTTTAAAACCCAAATAGAATTGCACATACGCTAAAATAATTGAAAATTTAAAAATATTTAATTATAATCAACCCGCGAATCGCCACGATTTTCTAAATAAATTTAAAATGAATATATTTTATACGATTTTAGATTATATCTAATTATTTGAGTACTAAATCCAGAATAATTAAAAATTAATTTTTAAATAAACTGTTAAAACAGTTAAAATTAATAGGGGGGGGGGCGCTAGAAAAAAAGTTGCATGCGGGCGCTAAGGACCCCAGGACCGGCCCTGTATATACATATATATATATATATATATATATATATATATACCGATTTCTTCTTCGAATTGCTAACAATACATATTCCAATTAAAACGAACAAATTGTCTCCCTATATTTTACCTACACAAAATGTAATTCATAGCCATCATATCAAAGATGATATAATATTGTATCATTATGATTGAAAAGAAACACGTCAGCAAGAAGAATGACGAGAGGCAATAATAGCAAGAAGTTCCTCTTGGCAAAATGTGATAACCGATGTGTGCCATTGAAATGTTTCGAGCACAGAGAACAGTGTGAAGAGAAGTTTGCGAGATAAGCTGATCAGCCCTGTGCGGCTGGCACAGGTGAGAACACAGGGCGGGAGTTTGCTGTGCGGTGGGATGACAGATTTCAAACCCTGGCTCACGTCCCGGCCGAACGAAACCTTCATCCGGCATCCGCTCTTGCACTCAGCATAACATAAACAAGTACCCAAATTAGAGATGGGTAACTCACTCCGGAGTTATCACTCGGATACAACTCCTCCCTCGGAGTGAATCCGAGTGGAGTTGTTTCACAGGATTTGTCAAATCCGACTTCGTTAAACTGGTATTAAATCTGTTAACTCGTACAGGCATTTAGTGTTTTTGTCGTTTTTGATTTGGAAGGAAGAGGTCACTTTCTTGTCTCGCAGGCAGTTTTATGAGCTTTTTTAGGTATAAAAGTCAAAATAAATACAATTGTGTATTTTCCAGAAAATACGAAAATGTTACTTTAAAGATACAGAACAATGAAATTGTATTCAAGTGTGAATAGCTCAAATGTATAATTTATTGAATAGTAAGGGGTCATATTTCTAACTACGACAATCTTTGGCCGTAAAGGACGGCAAAAATATACGAAACGAAATACATTTATTTAATCTTGTTTTTTCATAGCCTGAAATAACAACACTTTAGAGTACAAAATTTATCAGTGATATCATTAGTATTTAAGCAGTAAAAAATATTCAGTATTATATTATTACTTTTACACATTTATATAATTGTGTAAAAGTAATAATATGCTAATCGAACTACGCGATATAATATTAATTCTCAAATAGAAATAGCAGAAAAAAATTTGAAATTTTTGAATTTTGAAAGCAGAAGTATTATGTTTTGCTTTTATTACAAAGATTACTACATAATTTTTATATAAAATTAATCCAAAAAAATCAATTATTTTCTCATCAAAAGGAAATCATTACAACTTTACTCTGGTCAACACTGCTAAAAATACGAGTCACTGAGTCGATCATCTGGTTGACCGAAAAATTTTACATTCCGTCATTTATTCGTGAATTTTTTAGAAAAATTATTTTATTGATAATTATTCATAAATTTTATTTCAAATAATTAATGGGATTTGACAAATCCTTAGATACATAAACAGCGTACTATAGAACACATTTGTTTCGATTATTTCAGGTTTAAAATTGTCGGTGTCGTGGAGTTGTTTAGCGGATATAACTCCACCATGAAGCGGTGTCAAAACCGAGTCGATCCGGCTTCGGATATAATAAGCCCATCTCTAACCCAAATGATGCTACCAATAATGCACATGACCAGTCGGCCGGCCGTAGACAAAATACACCTATTGCTCACAACCAGTCGGCAAGCAGTAATTTATGAATTAGCGGATGCCGCTCTGTTTTCTACTTTCTGACTAATGTCGTTCTATTTCTTGAAAAATAGAAATTACAGTTTTAATAACTTTCCACAGGGTAAAATATAGTAAATGCCAAAAAATCGAAAACATTTTTTTTTTGCAAATATACGTTTTAAAACTTCTTGAACATCTTGGCATACCTCAGAAAATATAGATGTATGTGTGTGTGTGCGTATGCGTGAGTGTAGTATGTATGTTGGATACAATTTTTCGTCCGAAAGCACAGATCAACCGATTTGTATCATTCAGAAAGCATTCGATTCGTATTGATGGCGAGACGAGCTGATTAATTTTTGACAAAAGCAGGACCAGCTGTTTTGCAGACACGAAGCAAAAAATAACAATTTTTGAGAGAACAGATCATTTGACTAGAATGATTCAAAAACATTTTACTTGGGTTGACGGGGTGCGTAAAAATAAGCTTTTAAGAAACCCATGTCCAGCAGTTTCAGAGTTTTCAAAATAAAAAACAAAATTTTCGAAATAACTATTTGTTTTTTAATTATAAAATTTTATTTTATTTTTTCAATATCGAAAATGATTCGGATTTAAATATTCAAATTTCAACATTTCAACATTTTATTACTGGTTATTTTTATTGCTCGAAAGTTTAAATACGGCATGAGAAGTTCCAGAATTTGCCTTAAAGCACAATTCAATGCACCACTAGTTTCAAATAAATCCATGAAGAGCATACTGATTGTGAGAAAAAAAACATATAAAAATATTTTTAGTGTTTGCTTGCACGTAGAATAATAATAATAATTAAAAAATAAATAAATTTATATCATTAGTATAAAAGTTATTATTGAAATGAAATTCTATAGAATTCATTTAACTAATATACATAATAAGGACGACCTACAGTAGAATTTAACAATAGTACTTCATCGCGTACTTCATTAGTAATAAATTGACGAGTGCACTTAAACTAAAGCTCGTCTGCAAGAATTAATTATTTTCCTTGCCGAATCGATTTTAATGATATTCAACAAACTTTTAATAGTAATATGATACAGAAAAAATATATAATATGTATGATATGAAAAAAAATGTAATAACCTGGTTGTCGCTAGACTTTAAAATACATGTGGAATTATTTTAGGACTTATACTTCTCACAATGCACATTAATTTAGGTTTCACATAGCAATAATAATTTAGCATTTGAATGATCTTTATTAGGATTTTGAAGATATACAACTTTTAACAAGAATATCTCGTATCTTGTATTATGCAACCTGGGAACTTTACAAGAATCAAAATTCACTTCAAGCACTGACTGCTTTGAAGACGAAAAACCATTTCAACCACCTCACAAAATAACCAAAGATTTTCGAGGATCAAGTTCTCTCATCTCTCAGCATTCGAAGAAAAAACGCTAAATTTTCCAAAAGTCTATACTATTTCATATTCTTGTAATAGTCCAAAGTTACATTTATAAAGTACGAGTTGTATAAAGTTTTTACGTTATCATTTACTTCCATGTGATATATTGAATTTGAAAAAAATTACAGTAATTATTTAGTCAAGTAATTGCTTTTCAAATTGCAACACTGCAATCATTTATCTCACAGTTGAACAAAAAAATAATTTGGGTTGCAAGATAGCGATTTTGGTGAAAAGCATTGCATTTTTAGTTTCATAGGTAAAGAGGATATTAATATATTAAAGTTCAAAACGGAAATATATCTCCGATGAGAAAGTAGGGCAAGCATAAAACATTTGTGCCGGAGAGATGGACGACGCGCTATGTGCAGAAGCGCAAGATAATCGTACATCGGATGAGTGCACCGAAACAGTAGAACATGTAACTAACCCGCATCCAGGAGAAATGACAAATCATTTTCAAATTTTCGTCGTACATAGAACCAGTAGAGAAAGCGATATTCAAATTCTAACCCCCAGCAATGTATGGAAATGACAGTTCGATATAATGAAATAATACACCGAATCCTGTAAAAGTAATAACTTCTTTCTTATGGTTTATGTTGCAAACGCAAAAAGTTCTTGCATTTGAAGTTATATTTCATTATTGTGAAAAGCCTTTAATTATGGTTAAGTCCAGCATTGAAGAGCTATCTTCATAAAACAAAATGATCTACAAGTATCAAACGCATTGAATAAATTATAGGTAGGGTAGAGCGGGGCAAGTTGAGCAATCGAAATATCTCGAAAACTATTCACCGTCGAGGTTTGGGAGCAATCGATTGCTTGTAGCACGACAAATGATGAGGCTCACGGGCGTTTATTTTGAGACCAAAAAGTAAAAAAGTAATTCATCACGAGTTTTCATCTGGTTTAGTCAAATGTTATTTATTTTTAATCAGGTAAATGTTATTCTTCCATATAATTATAGTACTTTTAATATGCACAGGGATTATGGGTATAATTCTCACGTTTTTTTTATAAACTCACATTTATTTTGAAATTCCGAGTTGGGGTTAGTTGAGCATAGTTGCTAAACTTGTTAAACTAACACAATTACCATTAACTTCCAGAAATTAATTATTATTTTTAAGATTTAAGCCAAGTCTATGAGTAATAATATAAAGAACTAATGATTTTAAACAAAAATACTGAATATAATGGTAAAATAATTCCTAAGATACGATATTGTTTTGTTGATTCTACTTTTCGTTAATTATTCAAAGCAAATTACTATAAGTTTAGTTTTCTCTGTCAATAAAGAATATAAATATAGAACTGGTTATTAAAAACTTATTTTATTTCACCAATCGACATTGAACCTATAATTTCATTATACTTTCTTAGTGCTCAACTTGCCCCACCTATGGGGTACATTGAACATACTTGACTTTTTGCATTTGAACAGCTGTAGCTTTTAAATTTTACTTATTACCAAAAAATAGTATTAACACTTTTGTTAAGCGATAAACAACAAATCCATTAATCCGTATAGCTTTTTATTGAGACTTTTCATTGAGGAGCTACATCCGTTTAAGTAAAAATTTGCTCAACTAGCCCCGCCTAATGTAAAATATAAATCTTTGGCAAGATTGCTGCTACATAACGCCAGAATATAATTTCGATCGCAAAAGTTCTGAAGTCAACACGACACAGGCTAAATTAGTTTTAAACTCAATTGTATATGTAAACGTAGCACTCGAAATATCACGCTATTACAAAACGTCAGAAATTCTTTGTATGACGTATTTAATTTCCCAAGTTAAATTCCCTTAACGTGCAATGTATGTCACATAGCAAGCAATTATCTCAACTCAGATGATGCAGTTAGTCTGCGTATGAAGGCATTATTTATAAAACTTGATTCCCATAGGCTGCCTGAGGCTTCTCAGAAAATTGGTATATCTCCGAACAGGTGAACTGCTACGTTAGATAAATACAACACACGGCTGCGCTAACCGAGAAAGTACGCGAAAGGTACGGTATGAATCTGAATATGATACCTTGAACATCATCTTATCATTACAAAAAACCAACATTAATATCAAAGTCATATCATTTTATATTTTAATATACGTCAGAGCTATGTATAACTATTTGCAAGAACGGTATGATATCAAAGTGTACCTAATTTGATGTGAGCGAATGCATTTACCGTAATATATTGTTGAAGCGTAGCGGTTTCAAAGAAAAGTAGTGTCGCAAATTAATTATAATCTAAATTATTATTAATAATATTAACCATTACCATTACTGAAATTATCTAAATATAAATTGTACATTATGATTTTTTATGATGTTGGGAACTAAGTACTAGAAAAGAATATGTAGAAAACTTTCTTAACGGATAGTGTATATGCAATTTAGATGTCCGTCAGCAAAAAACACTTTTTTGATCGATTGCATAGTTTTTGTTTGGCCTTCGTTGAAAGATGGAAAATCGAATCGAAAATTTTTGTCATATTTTATCTCTGTGAAGGTAAAAAGGCATCTTAAGCTCACAAAAAGTTATGAGATGTTTATGGCGACGAAATCATAAAAAACGGCAGTATAAATTGGTTTGCCAAATTTCGAAAGTCGAAAAAAGGCCTAAATTGACAAATCAAATCGATCACTTATTCCATTATTAACATCACATATCTTTTACCACTCGGAAAATATTACTGGAGCTTGATTGGGATGTTTTGCCACATCCACCATACAGTCCTTTCCAATATTTTAATAAATTACTTTTTGTTTACCGATGTACTGATAATATATATAATAGAACAAAGAAATTTCAAGAATTTTTAAATCATGTGAAATTTTCTTATCAGTCATGGGTAAAGATAAACAAAAGATGGAAACAATAAATTTTATGCGACTCGTAAAAACATATAGCTATGCATTGCCGTTATATTGCAAATCGTAGAAAGTGCACATCCGCAGCGAACTCTATAAACTGAAATACAAAAATAACACTAAACATGAAAACGGAACTATAAATTGCAGATACACATAAAAAATCGAAAAAAATTAAAGATATATTTATGTCTTGTTTCGAATGCTAGTATCTTTGAATCGCAAAATAAGATTTGTTCTATTGTTAGAGAAAAATGCATTTCATTGACGTTTCATTGATTTTTTTTTTAATGTGCAGACTTTGAATGCAGTCGAGAAAAACTCTTCATAAATAATGCATTAATATTAATAATTCATTCATAAATCCATCCATAACTGTGCTTAGAGTGTGAATATGAAAATATATTATTCAAAATTTTTTAATATAATTTAAAACTGATATAAAAAACGATATATAAGTTTTCACAAAATACATGTAAGATTCACATTGAAGATTAACTTCAGGCAAACATTTTAACTCTTCTTATAAAAATTTTAAATTATATTAAATGGTTTTACATTTATTTTGGGATTATTGATGAAAAAAGTGTAAGAATATAAGTATTTTATGAAGAAAAATAATAGAAATAGAAATAATAATAAATTTTTGAATATAAGATATTGAATATTATCCAAAAATTCAAACCAAATAGATGTGGCATTTTGTCTCAAGCCAAGTTGTATGAACTCTCCGACTTAATGTAAAAAAGATAAAAATCAGCTCACTCACACACACATTTTCTCCAAATTTGGTCTGCAAATAACTTGAAACGTAAAGAAAACATAAAATTAGCAAATTGGATTTTTTGGAAAAAAACAAACTTCTTCAGAAAATTTTAAAAATCTGAAATATGAAATCAAACTCATCTCCGTTAATCTATGATATCAAAATTCATACTGAATAGATTATTTTAAGTTTAAGATTGCAATGTTATATCGAAAAATATTTATATTCCCAACATTATTTTATGACAAGTTCTATACCATGTGTATTCTGGAATCTTTTTGGCACAAGCCTTAATGGTTATCATAGAAATATAATAAAATTTCATTATATTGTAAATATTTCGATTTTTTCTCAATTTTCTAAGTAGTAACGATAGTAATTTTATTTTTCGGTTGAAAACTTAATAACTTCAAAGAACGTTGACATTTTTTTTATTATAGATATATGTTAGGTATTTCATTTGCACTTAAATGTTGCAGTTTAAAATTCTGTAACATTTTCGTGAAACTAGAAGTTCCAGTAAAAACACTGCTAAGTATCTTATACTTACACCACTAGTTACACTTAAATTTTAATGACTTAACTCATTAATTGCTGTAAAAATTCAATTTATTCATGAAGTACTAAAAAGCTATTTAATATGCGACTAACGCATATACCAAATATTATAATAATATAATTTAGACCGACTACATGATCTCATATGTCATATTGAGAACTTTTGATAATGGCAATGTATTCAATTAAATTCCGTTCCAGATTAATATGCCGTAAATGATCTACAAAACTGTATTTGTGCTGCGCTACAAAACCAGACAGACGACAAATTAATATAATCACATTTCGTGCAATATGATCTCTGCCAGAGCAGTCCCACGACACACCATCAATGCGCAACGTATCTGATTACGAATTGAACCAGTATGAGTACTATAATAGAATATCGCATTCGAATGAATATTTATTTGTGAACGGATATGAATTAGCAAAAAAATATTTTGTCAACGCTCGAAATTCTGTTTTGGTAATTTACTAAAAATCATCATGACTGTTTTCACCGAATGTCGAAACGATTTTCAATTCCCGGTTATCGATTTACATAATTTACCCAATATGAAGTTAACAAACGGTTTATAAAGGTAATTCTCATTCAAAAAACGGATAATGACAAAATAGAATGATAATAAAATAGCAATATGTTTTTAACAAATATAGAGCATCATGAAGTATATTATAGCACTCAAATTATAATAGCAATTACTTAGTTGCCAACCTAATACTTATGCTATTATATTTTTTTTTTTTTTTAAACTCAGTTTTATTTCTGATTGCGAAATAAAACTGAGTTTAAAAAAAAAAAAAAAAAAAAATTATAATAGCATAAGTATTAGGTTGGCAACTAAGTAATTGCGGATTTTCATTAGAATCGAAGACATTTTTTTCACAGAACTAAGAATTTTTATTTTGTAATGCATTGTTTATTTTGATCAACGACTTCTTGTAATCTTCCATGCATCATAATCTCACTTTCATAAAAACTAGTTTTTATTAGCAAAAAACTGAATCAGGTACCATCATCATCACTGAATTGTTTACCATTCAAGGAGTTTTGTTAAGATCGAAACAAAAAGTAATCAAAAGGTGCAAAGTCAGGAGTAGGACTGTTTAGTAAATATGGCAAAACAAAGCTCCAAAAATGTTTGCGGAGTGGCCAAAGATATGTGATGTCAATAATAGGATAAATCGCCGTTTTGGTTTGCCAATTCAGGCCGCTTTTTTAACTGCAATGTTTAATTTCATGATCATTAATGTAGAAATAAGAATTGATAATTCGGTTGGTAATAACAGTTCCAAGTAGACAATTACTTTTTAATCAACTTCAACTAGAAGGCAGAGCGTTTTTCATCTTTGAGTGAAAAATCACAAGAACGAAATTTAGCAAACCAATTTTGACACTGCCGTTTTGTTAAGGTTTGTCACCATAAATGGCTCATACCTTCTGGCGAGCTCAATATGCCTCTTTATCTTTGCAGAAATAAAGCAAAATATGACAAAAAATTTCGATTTGATTTTCCATCGCCAAACGAAAACTGCGCATTGGATAAAAAAATGTTTTTTACTGATGGACAACAAAGTTGTATTTTACATTTAGACTACATTATCCTACCTAAAAACTCAATTAAAACCATTTAAGCTGTAAACCGCACATACTGAGTTTCCAACCTGATATAAAAACAAAGAATATAAAAATTCCATTTACAAATTTTCGCAAATGTAAATGCAAATAATAGTGTGTAAACGAAAAGTAACTACAATGATATTTTTGCAACATTAAGATATTACATTTGAGTGCTTAATAGCACAAACAAAATTGTTATCAAATTGTACTTCCCCGATGAAATATGTCAATATACGATAACATCTAAACCTATTACAATGTCTTCTAACTCATACATTTGATGAGCATCATCGAAGCGCAAGAAGAGTGATTTATTTTCCTAAGCATGCATCAGCTGATGTGTAATTGTACGTTTCACGAACCACCCGAGTGTAGCTCGTTGCGATTGCTTCAATTACATCAAATGCTATTATCGAGAAAGAGAAGAATTTCATAATGCAGTAAGTGAAAGATAATTATAATAAATTGCTCTTCGATTCATAATAAAGAATTTGCAGCGGTCTAGTGAAGTAAGGAAAAATATGGGAATTTTAATATCGTTCAAGGGCGGTGCACAAGCCTTCCAGGAATGTCCGCTATTTCGAATCGCTCGAAGCTTCCACTCCAACCAACTAGAGTCCTTGGGCATGGCTTCATAAATGGCCACATCTGATTATTCAACTATATTAGAGGACATAGATCGTCGAACAATAGATCTCTTGATGTGGAACACATGTCGAATACGGTAATTAATTTTGGAAGATCAAATTTCGAAAGCTGTGATAAATGTTTCGAATAATTAAAGTGTAGTATTGAATTTCAAATGAATATAGCACATAACGATTGAGATAAAACGGCCAAATATCTTCCCAATGAGTAATTACATTCACACACAAATAAGCTACCCCTTAAGAATTACAAGAATATCTTGCAACAAGCATTAGCTAATCAAAGTCTTGTTTAAGTATGAATGCCTAAGGAGGCGTCAATTAATCACGTGATCAATTTTTAGGAATTTTTGGACCCCCCTCCCCCATGGTGATACGTAGTAATATTTAGAATTAATCTACCTCCTCCCTCCTCCACCAAACATCACGTGTACTTTTAGTTACGTAAAATTTTACGAACAAATTTTTCGAATTCACGAAACAAATTGTAAAATGTTTGTTTTTTTTAAAAAAAAAAAATAGGTGAAAAATAAATACACGTGAGATCTTACTAGACCCCTTCCTCCCTCACGTGATTTTTCGTGATTTTTTGTCAGTCCCCTTCCTAAAAGCCTCACATGATCAATGGACGCCCCCTAAAGATTCCAGATTTCGGATAAAATAAAAAATGTTATGATAATGCTATGTTACAAATCTGCTAAAAAGCTATGTATTTGCTATGCCGTATTACACATAAAAGCTACGTATGTACTGTACTATCGAAGAAAAATCAGAAAGTGCACTTATGATAAAATTGTTATTTGACAATTTTGTGTGTTTTGGAGGTTAGGTTTTATGTGTAAAACGCCTGATCGCGCAGCAAATACATAGATTTTTGATAATTCGTGTCTACTACTCCTACGATTATAAACCCGTAACATAGCATTACCATAACAGTTCCATTTTATCTGAGAATTGGCCCCTAAATGTTTGTAAACTATATAAGCAACGAAAAAAGGATAGTTAATTTAGTACATGGTAGCTTATATCAAACCACTAATATATAGAATATAATGTAATCTAAAATTACGTCACTAAAACAAATTTCAATATTGACATACATTAACTTCCTGAAATAATAACTCAGCTCAAAAGCTCATTGTCGAGAATGTGGTATAATAAAATTTGCATAAATGAATTTGATCCTTGTCTTTGAAACCAAATCAACTAAAGGGTCTGTCATGTTTCATTCGTCTGTTAATACTATCACCTTTACATAATTTATATTTATATTTTATCAGCTGAAACAGTAAAATAAATTTCCTGGCTGCTTCGGAATTAATTTACGTCTCAATTCAATATATCAATAAATGTAATTTGCACACAAATGACAGAATGGTTCTAAAGGAACGGAAATATAATTTATTTTTTGGCTTCGATATTTATTTATTTTTAACTATATGAGTGAATTAAGTTCGTCCGTTTATTTAATTTATGCTAAGCCTTTGATATTTGTTTATGAATTGGAACTACGCGTTTCGAAAGCACTGCCGTTAAAAAAGCGAGATTGCATTACATAGAAATAGCTCGCAATGAAATTAATATCTAGCCTGTTAGTTATGACATACGATACAGATATGAATGAAGTGTCAAGTCAAGACTTCGCACCTCGGGCGCCTCGCCTGTGAGAACCGTCGCGACGCACTGATAAGCGCATTCGAATTTGACACCAATGAGTTTATACTTCCTCCGTAACATAGACGTGGGAATTATTTGCAACTACTACAAGATTTACTAAGATTATCTTGCTACAGTTACTCTACTTTGCATCAAAATATATAAGCGTGCTTGCGTGCACATTTTATGCACGCAGGTATTTTGCATCAAGTCGATTACTTGCAGGACACAAAAAGCCCTTAAAATATTGGAAACGAAGATGTCATATACCACTCGGTAATTTTTGTCATGCTAGTTTATGTATATGTCTACATAAAATTTATAATTTGAAACACACCATAAAGATAAAGTTAACGCGATCATCTGATGGAATAATCCAGACGAATACTTAAAAAAAAAGAAATATAAGAAATGTCTGAATCAGTAATTCCTAAAGTGGTCCACATAGACCCCCAGCGTTCATGAGTACTTTCAAGAGGTCCACGTCACAAAAAAAAATTATGGGTCCACAAAATGAAAATGAGGGTAGTGGATTACAATACACCACGTTAATTAATATCTACTTACTTATACTAGCTATAATAAAAGTCACTTAATAAATGTATAAAAGTAACATGTACATTAACTTTAAATATTTAATGATAAATTTTAGTGCAAAATAAAAAAAAATCGATATCGGGTAAATAGGGAGTCCATGACAAAGCTCAATAGGTCCACGACAAAAAAGTTTGGGAACCGACGAATGTCTCAATTATATTAGGTTATATTTACGTCATAAAATAAAGAAAAAACACGCCAAATGAGACAGCAAATAAAAAATTCAAATCACTTAAAAAAATGGCATCAGGCGAAACAAAAATTGTTATTTGAAAAATTAAATTATGCAAAAAAGTGAAAATGTAAGAGAAAACATTCAAGAAGTACAAAAAAGCTCATCAGTATATAAAACAATCGAAAAGTAGAAATACCATCAAATGATAAAAAAAATATAGATGAAAATAAAGGAAAAAAAATTAGAATTGATAAGCTTAAAGTAGTCTCGGTAATACAATACACTAGTTATATGTGCGTGTTTATAGAATTTACTAAAACTTTCCTTTCGATTTGTTGGGTTTTAATTTAACCCTTATACCTGTGGACTGAATTAAACACTGATTTGTTGGTATAATTTATGTAATTTGTAATTACACTATTGATTTGTCACTAAGTTCTAATTAAAAAAGATATATTTATTGATAATTTAGACAAATGTTCTTACGCGGTATTTAGTTTTAGAAGTGAAATGTCTTACAATAATAAAACTATATGCATATATATCTACATATATCTACTCATATCTATATGCATGAATAATGATAATAAATAGTAGTCTGCCCAAAGGCAGGTTCATGGTATGAGAGCACGACATATCAATAACTCCCTTTACCTCTCTTGCTTATAACTCGCATTACCATTTCATTACCACTATTCACTTTTTAAACACTCTTATGCATCTTGCTTTCGAAACTTCTATGCTTCCTGGTCTTGTGTCATCAATGATCTGTACTCGTCTTCTGCCTAATATTTTTAGATCGTCTATTTTACTTTTGATATATATCTATATCTACCTATATCCATATTCATATCTGTAAACATATCTATCTATACCTATAACAATAATCATATCTACATCTGTATCTACATCTATATCTACCTATACCCATTTCTGAATCTATATCTATATCTACTATATCTGTGTCTATATCTATTACTACCTATATCCATATCCATATCTAAATCTTTATCTATAAATATATCTGTATCTACCTAAAACCCTAAACATATCTGAATCTATATCTGTATCTAAATCTATATCCATATCTGAATCTATATCTATATCTACCTATATCCATATTCATATCTGTAAACATATCTATCTATACCTATAACCCTAATCATATCTACATCTGTATCTACATTTATATCTACCTATACCCATATCTGAATCTATATCTATATCTATATCTACTTTATTTGTATCTATATCTATTTCTACCTATATCCATATCCATATCTAAATCTTTATCTATAAATATATCTGTATCTACCTAAAACCCTAAGCATATCTGAATCTATATCTATATCTAAATTTATATATATATATATATATATATATATATATATAATATATGACAATATAATATACCCTTATAAACAAAACGATATCAAATTATGCACCTTATTTCTTCATTTTTCCTCCAGAGAATAATAATCTAATCTAATTTAAGAAAACATGAAGACCATAATAATAATAGCCTCCAAAGTAAATTCTACACCTCTAGAAAAATCCAAAAGCATTTCGCAATACATAACAGCTTTAGTCAGTCATGTGCAAACGTTAATTTACAACATTTCCAATTACCTAGAGTGTTTTTCTCACCCCTGGCCGCGGTTGCAAGACAATTTAGAGTTCGAACCTAGACAGGACACAGCGAAGCACGAAAGCCGGACGCAAATTTCGAAAGCCGATTCAGATTCAGTACGTGACGTTCGACAGATGGAGTAGCACGCGCCAAACGATGAGATGAGCACTAGCGGACAAGTTCGGAGCAAATTTCAAGAACAACAAGTTTTTCGTAGCCTCTCAACTTTTAACAGTATTCCACAAAGGTTTGGTTTTGAACACAATGGAAATATTTCGCAGTCGTCAGCGCGTCGCCGCGACGCATAATGATCATCAATTAAAAAATTGAATACGAGCAAGGGCTATTGTCAGCAATATAGCTGTATAAAATGAAGCTTTTAAAAAATCATAAATTTATAATATTTAAAACAGAAGCGGTTTTAAGAAAATATATACAGAATCGATTTTAAAATCGAATTTGTCATAGTCCTCGACTATTAAGGGGATGCTTAATTATGCGAGCGATTTCTAAGGATTTCCGCATCCTCCTCCCCCTTGATGATAGTATACAGAATTACTACGACAGTCTCAAAAAGCCGAGCCTTTTCATAGTCAGCAAATTGCGTCTTTACAAGCATATTGCGACCACAAATCGAATGCCTACTAAAAAGTAAATAAAAATATTGTTTTTGTTCTTAAATGTGTATAAGTTGTAGCATAGTGGCGGGATTAGCTCAAGAGTAGCGTTCCCGATCTCCGGCAAGAATTTGAAAAAAATATTAACTAGATAAGTTGGAATAATAATAGAATTATGAATTGTAATAAAAAGATATGTGTGTAAAATCAAAATGTAGATAATTAGAATTAAAAATGAATTGAAGTAAGAAGAATTTAGAAGAAGAAATGAGGAGTATAGAAGAAGAAGAAATATGTGTTTAGAAGATGAAATGAGAAGCTAGTAAAAAAAGAATGAAGATAAATTAAGAAGAAGATAGTATAAAATTGAAGATTGTATAGGATATATCATTGTATAGAATAATGTTGGTGGCTAAATGCTCGAGTAAGCGAGGCCAATAAAAATAATTAAAAAAAAAAGTTGTAGCATAAGTAAGCAGCCTGCTTATGCTACAACTTATACACATTTAATAACAAAAACAATATATTTTTATTTACTTTTTAGTACTATTTATAAAAATTGTATATAACTTTTTTTGCAGATAGTATAACATAAGTGAACAGATATTAACGTGGTGCATTGTGATTCATTAACTTGGACCCCTCTAAAGGTTGTCCTGGATCCCTGGGAGTCCATATGGATCACTTTAGGAATCACTGAAACGTAAGAAAATTCCCTCATGCTGCCATTGCATCCAGAACGTTTTACAAATTATAATGATATGCTGAGTACATAATGCTTTTACTAGCACTGCAAACGCGATCACGAATCTCATATTTCAACAACTGCGCTAGCAAACAATAATCAGAATTACGATTCGGAATCAATCGCGCAAGCAGAATCATTGTTTATTCTTAGTTCCTGTTCTGTACAACGAAGCATTACGAAATGCATGAGCTTGATCAACAATTCTTGTGTTCGACGTCAAACAATTCGGAAATTTATGATGAGTGCACTAATGGATAAAAAAAGCAAAGCGTAATTAATATGGCAAGCCACCACATTCGTTAGATAAAAATTTAATAACGTGCACGCTGGTCGTAACGAGAGCGATGTTGAAAATAATTTGAACTCAACTAACGAGTTTAATTAGATCGCGCAAACAAAATATCGAGAACCATACTTCCAATAACAGCCACCACAAAGTTAACTATTTTAAACCAACACGAAAACCAAATCAAAAGAGCATTATATACATTTCTATTACAAAAAGCAACTCCTCAAAAACCTTTTGAAACTCCTGTATTATAACATTCCCATTTATCGTGTTTTAAGACAAAACATAAAGGTACTTTCACGGCTTAACTACTAACTTCTCAAGCGCGAGTTTTAAGCAATAAGACGTTCTAGAACTTTGCCCTAGAACTGTACAATGATACTTATTCACCGCCTTCAGACGCGGTATAGACGTCTCATTAATACCGAACATTAAACACTCGGCTGAAAGTACACTTATAGTAATACTCACAAAAACCCGAATCCCGTGTGTGGTGCGGTTCAAATGGCATGGTAATGCATAATTAAACAGCCCTATGACGCAGTACATTATGGACAATGATGCTTTTGGGGGAAAGGCCGGGAGCGAGACTGGAAATGGGACAAAGGCCTAGGCATTCAACGCGAACGCCCGCAGCAAAATCGGGCGCGGGATTGTGGCCTGCATGGTAAACTCAATACGAAGCATTTTCAATTATATTTAACAGGTCGACGTCCAAATATAGATGAATGTTTCATCGCATATGTTTATATGATAAACATCAACATGGTCGGCGTAACGTAGGCTGGATGCGCCAATGCACGTGCATTAAACGGATATCACTTTAATGCAACTATGAGAAAATTGCAAAAAATGAAGTAATTTCAAAATAATATATTCTGGTAATATATACAAAAATCAGTATAAAAATTATATATGTCCGGAACAAATAAAAAAAAATATTCATGGTAACAAAATTCAAATTCAAATATCCATGGTAACAAAAATTCTATTCTTCTAAGAGTGTTACAATAGAAAAAAAATCTATATTCGTATATGTATTGTTATCATTTCGATAGATGTACATAGTTTGTAAGTCACAATGTCTATAAAATGTATCCAAATTTGATTTGAAATAAAAATCTTATAAAAACTAAGAAAAATCTATATTCGTATAAGTTAGTAATAAAGAATTGTCAAAAGCCATGTATTTGCTGTGTTTGCCAAAAAACAAAAAAATGTGGTACACCAAAGAGCACTTCAATGAAACGGAAAATTTGCGGATTCACTTTCATTTACTTAGAGAAGTTCAACTAAAAAACACTTCACTTTTGTAATCGAAATAAATTCATTACTGTTGTGCAATAAAATCAATTTTTTCCTTTTCAAATATAAAACAAACAAAAAATTTCTTCATCTTCCTCACTAAACCATCTGGTGGCGAAACGGAGTTCGTCGGTTTTGCTAGTCTTATCACAAAATTGTTATTTGACATGTGTACGTTTTGTAATTTAGATTTTATGTACAAAACGCTTTTTGACAGTTCGTTATTACCAACTAATACCAATATGGACCAGTAACATAGAATTACCATAGAATACCTATTTTATCCGATGATTAGCCCCATAATTTAAAACACATAATAAATTAATTTATTAATTACACCAATCCAGGAAGATACGATAGATTAAAGAAACTAGGTCGATTCTTAAGAAATGAGAAGCAGCGCAATGAAGTCAAAAATTTATACGTTTTTGTAATCGTAGCAGTTTCAATAAACCGTGATTTCTCACAATCTATTACGTACAAGAGAAAACGCAGAACAAAGACTCATTTATAATATTTTGGGGTTGTGGGCTCATACACAATTGAAAAGTTGTACTTCATTTTGCCTCCGCATAAACCCTTTTCATCGCTAATGAATACAATCTACACTGTGATAATTAGGTTTTCAAAGCATGTAAACATGCAAGTATAATACTTGTGAATATAAACATTAAAATTAACGAAAGCATTGTAAAAGCTTGATGGTAAAATCTGAGGAAATTCGCAAAATATAAATAACAATATTTATACGAAGTGTTTATGTGTAAATAATATCATTAAATCTATATGCATGTTATATCATTTTTTGGAAGTACAGTATTCACTTCGATGTATTCTGGTGTACAAATCGGCACTTTCGCTATTAAGACACGAAAGAAAACTATTAATGCGCGGACTACTAAATTATGTATTCATGATATATGTACGCACATCGTTCTTTTAGGAATGCCAGCAAAAACGCACACCCACATTAGGGTGACGCTCTGTCGTGATGTGTTAATATACACAAGCTCGTTCATCATATTTCTGAAATCAAGAACTTAAATATTCTTAATGAAAATCTAGCATTCTATTTATAAAAACTCGCGAAATGAACCGCGTCGTGGTCTAACTATACATATTCTCATTGCCGTTTGATCTTAACACTATCGCTAAAATAATTCTGTAATTATCTTTAATAACGGTACGTTACGATATAGTAACTCTTACCCTCCTTTCAGTATTTAATTAGAATTGATTCCAGCTGTTCCATTTTAATTGATTAATACA
>NW_020538040.1:178484628-178514949 GCF_003426905.1 Ctenocephalides felis | reverse complement strand
AAGAGTGATTTATTTTCCTAAGCATGCATCAGCTGATGTGTAATTGTACGTGCACGAACCCCCGAGTGTAGCTCGTTGCGATTGCTTCAATTACATCAAAATGCTATTATCGAGAAAGAGAAGAATTTCATAATGCAGTAAGTGAAAGATAATTATAATAAATTGCTCTTCGATTCATAATAAAGAATTTGCAGCGGTCTAGTGAAGTAAGGAAAAATATGGGAATTTTAATATCGTTCAAGGGCGGTGCACAAGCCTTCCAGGAATGTCCGCTATTTCGAATCGCTCGAAGCTTCCACTCCAACCAACTAGAGTCCTTGGGCATGGCTTCATAAATGGCCACATCTGATTATTCAACTATATTAGAGGACATAGATCGTCGAACAATAGATCTCTTGATGTGGAACACATGTCGAATACGGTAATTAATTTTGGAAGATCAAATTTCGAAAGCTGTGATAAATGTTTCGAATAATTAAAGTGTAGTATTGAATTTCAAATGAATATAGCACATAACGATTGAGATAAAACGGCCAAATATCTTCCCAATGAGTAATTACATTCACACCACATAATAAGCTACCCCTTAAGAATTACAAGAATATCTTGCAACAAGCATTAGCTAATCAAAGTCTTGTTTAAGTATGAATGCCTAAGGAGGCGTCTATTAATCACGTGATCAATTTTTAGGAATTTTGGACCCCCCTCCCCCATGGTGATACGTAGTAATATTTAGAATTAATCTACCTCCTCCCTCCTCCACCAAACATCACGTGTACTTTTAGTTACGTAAAATTTTACGAACAAATTTTTCGAATTCACGAAACAAATTGTAAAATGTTTGTTTTTTTTTAAAAAAAAAAATAGGTGAAAAATAAATACACGTGAGATCTTACTAGACCCCTTCCACGTGATTTTTCGTGATTTTTTGTCAGTCCCCTTCCTAAAAGCCTCACATGATCAATGGACGCCCCCTAAAGATTCCAGATTTCGGATAAAATAAAAATGTTATGATAATGCTATGTTACGAGTCTGCCAAAAAGCTATGTATTTGCTATGCGATCAGGCGTATTACACATAAAAGCTACGTATGTACTGTACTATCGAAGAAAAATCAGAAAGTGCACTTATGATAAAATTGTTATTTGACAATTTTGTGTGTTTTGGAGGTTAGGTTTTATGTGTAAACGCCTGATCGCGCAGCAATACATAGATTTTGATAATTCGTGTCTACTACTCCTACGATTATAAACCCGTAACATAGCATTACCATAACAGTTCCATTTTATCTGAGAATTGGCCCCTAAATGTTTGTAAACTATATAAGCAACGAAAAAAGGATAGTTAATTTAGTACATGGTAGCTTATATCAAACCACTAATATATAGAATATAATGTAATCTAAAATTACGTCACTAAAACAAATTTCAATATTGACATACATTAACTTCCTGAAATAATAACTCAGCTCAAAAGCTCATTGTCGAGAATGTGGTATAATAAAATTTGCATAAATGAATTTGATCCTTGTCTTTGAAACCAAATCAACTAAAGGGTCTGTCATGTTTCATTCGTCTGTTAATACTATCACCTTTACATAATTTATATTTATATTTTATCAGCTGAAACAGTAAAATAAATTTCCTGGCTGCTTCGGAATTAATTTACGTCTCAATTCAATATATCAATAAATGTAATTTGCACACAAATGACAGAATGGTTCTAAAGGAACGGAAATATAATTTATTTTTTGGCTTCGATATTTATTTATTTTTAACTATATGAGTGAATTAAGTTCGTCCGTTTTTAATTTATGCTAAGCCTTTGATATTTGTTTATGAATTGGAACTACGCGTTTCGAAAGCACTGCCGTTAAAAAAGCGAGATTGCATTACATAGAAATAGCTCGCAATGAAATTAATATCTTGCCTGTTAGTTATGACATACGATACAGATATGAATGAAGTGTCAAGTCAAGACTTCGCACCTCGGGCGCCTCGCCTGTGAGAAGTCGCGACGCACTGATAAGCGCATTCGAATATGACACCAATGAGTTTATACTTCCTCCGTAACATAGACGTGGGAATTATTTGCAACTACTACAAGATTTACTAAGATTATCTTGCTACGGTTACTCTACTTTGCATCAAAATATAATGCGTGCTTGCGTGCACATTTTATGCACGCAGGTATTTTGCATCAAGTCGATTACTGGTGTTAATGGTCTTACTAGCAGGACACAAAAAGCCCTTAAAACATTGGAAACGAAGATGTCATATACCACTCGGTAATTTTTGTCATGCTAGTTTATGTATATGTCTACATAAAATTTATAATTTGAAACACACCATAAAGATAAAGTTAACGCGATCATCTGATGGAATAATCCAGACGAATACTTAAAAAAAGAAATATAAGAAATGTCTGAATCAGTAATTCCTAAAGTGGTCCACATAGACCCCCAGCGTTCATGAGTACTTTCAAGAGGTCCACGTCACAAAAAAAAATTATGGGTCCACAAAATGAAAAGAGGGTAGTGGATTACAATACACCACGTTAATTAATATCTACTTACTTATACTAGCTATAATAAAAGTCACTTAATAAATGTATAAAAGTAACATGTACATTAACTTTAAATATTTAATGATAAATTTTAGTGCAAAATAAAAAAAAATCGATATCGGGTAAATAGGGAGTCCATGACAAAGCTCAATAGGTCCACGACAAAAAAGTTTGGGAACCGACGAATGTCTCAATTATATTAGGTTATATTTACGTCATAAAATAAGAAAAAAACACGCCAAATGAGACAGCAAATAAAAAATTCAAATCACTTAAAAAAATGGCATCAGGCGAAACAAAAATTGTTATTTAAAAAATTAAATTATGCAAAAAAGTGAAAATGTAAGAGAAAACATTCAAGAAGTACAAAAAAGCTCATCAGTATATAA
Organism: Ctenocephalides felis; assembly: GCF_003426905.1. Lineage (NCBI taxonomy): Eukaryota > Metazoa > Arthropoda > Insecta > Siphonaptera > Pulicidae > Ctenocephalides > Ctenocephalides felis. The sequence continues at coordinate 178,511,995 of NW_020538040.1, read as the reverse complement.
AACAATCGAAAAGTAGAAATACCATCAAATGATAAAAAAAATATAGATGAAAATAAAGGAAAAAAAATTAGAATTGATAAGCTTAAAGTAGTCTCGGTAATACAATACACTAGTTATATGTGCGTGTTTATAGAATTTACTAAAACTTTCCTTTCGATTTGTTGGTTTTAATTTAACCCTTATACCTGTGGACTGAATTAAACACTGATTTGTTGGTATAATTTATGTAATTTGTAATTACACTATTGATTTGTCACTAAGTTCTAATTAAAAAAGATATATTTATTGATAATTTAGACAAATGTTCTTACGCGGTATTTAGTTTTAGAAGTGAAATGTCTTACAATAATAAACTATATGCATATATATCTACTATATCTACTACTCATATCAATATGCATGTATAATAATAATAAATAGTAGTCGGCCCAAAGGCAGGTCCATGGTATGCGAGCACGACATATCAATAACTCCCTTTACCTCTCTTGCTTATAACTCGCATTACCATTTCATTACCACTATTCACTTTTTATGCATCTTGCTTTCGAAACTTCTATGCTTCCTGGTCTTGTGTCATCAATGATCTGTACTCGTCTTCTGCCTAATATTTTTAGATCGTCTATTTTACTTTTGATATATATCTATATCTACCTATATCCATATTCATATCTGTAAACATATCTATCTATACCTATAACAATAATCATATCTACATCTGTATCTACATCTATATCTACCTATACCCATTTCTGAATCTATATCTATATCTACTATATCTGTGTCTATATCTATTACTACCTATATCCATATCCATATCTAAATCTTTATCTATAAATATATCTGTATCTACCTAAAACCCTAAACATATCTGAATCTATATCTGTATCTAAATCTATATCCATATCTGAATCTATATCTATATCTACCTATATCCATATTCATATCTGTAAACATATCTATCTATACCTATAACCCTAATCATATCTACATCTGTATCTACATTTATATCTACCTATACCCATATCTGAATCTATATCTATATCTATATCTACTTTATTTGTATCTATATCTATTTCTACCTATATCTATATCCATATCTAAATCTTTATCTATAAATATATCTGTATCTATCTATAAATATATCTGTATCTACCAAAACCCTAAGCATATCTGAATCTATATCTATATCTAAATTTATATATATATATATATATATATATATATATATATATATATATATATATAATATGACAATATAATATACCCTTATAAACAAAACGATATCAAATTATGCACCTTATTTCTTCATTTTTCCTCCAGAGAATAATAATCTAATCTAATTTAAGAAAACATGAAGACCATAATAATAATAGCCTCCAAAGTAAATTCTACACCTCTAGAAAAATCCAAAAGCATTTCGCAATACATAACAGCTTTAGTCAGTCATGTGCAAACGTTAATTTACAACATTTCCAATTACCTAGAGTGTTTTTCTCACCCCTGGCCGCGGTTGCAAGACAATTTAGAGTTCGAACCTAGACAGGACACAGCGAAGCACGAAAGCCGGACGCAAATTTTGAAAGCCGATTCAGTACGTGACGTTCGACAGATGGAGTAGCACGCGCCAAACGATGAGATGAGCACTAGCGGACAAGTTCGGAGCAAATTTCAAGAACAACAAGTTTTTCGTAGCCTCTCAAGTTTTAACAGTGTTCCACAAAGGTTTGGTTTTGAACACAATGGAAATATTTCGCAGTCGTCAGCGCGTCGCCGCGACGCATAATGATCATTAATTAAAAAATTGTATACGAGCAAAGGCTATTGTCAGTAATATGACTGTATAAAATAAAGCTTTAAAAAAAATCAAATTTATAATATTTTAAGAATTTAGAATCGGTTTTAAGAAATATGTACAGAATCGATTTTAAAATCGAATTTGTTATAGTCTTCGAATATTAAGGGGACGTTTAATTATGCGAGCGATTTCTAAGGATTTCCGGATCCTCCTTCCCCTTGATGATAGCATACAGAATTACTACGATAGTTTCAAAAAGGCCAAGTCTTTTAATAGTCAGCAAATTGCGTCTTTACAAGCATATTGCGACCACAAATCGAATGCCTACTTATGCTACAACTTATACACGTTGAAGAACAAAAACAATAATTTTATTTACTTTTTAGTACTATTTATAAAAATTGTATATAACTTTTTTTGCAGATAGTATAACATAAGTAAACAGATATTAACGTGGTGCATTGTGATTCATTAACTTAAACCCCTCTAAAGGATGTCCTGGATCCCTGGGAGTCCATATGGATCACTTTAAGAATCATTGAAACGTAAGAAAATTCCCTCATGCTGCCATTGCATCCAGAACGTTTTACAAATTATAATGATATGCTGAGTACATAATGCTTTTACTAGCACTGCAAACGCGATCACGAATCTCATATTTCAACAACTGCGCTAGCAAACAATAATCAGAATTACGATTCGGAATCAATCGCGCAAGCAGAATCATTGTTTATTCTTAGTTCCTGTTCTAACGAAGCATTACGAAATGCATGAGCTTGATCAACAATTCTTGTGTTCGACGTCAAACAATTCGGAAATTTATGATGAGTGCACTAATGGATAAAAAAAAGCAAAGCGTAATTAAATTAATATGGCAAGCCACCACATTCGTTAGATAAAAATTTAATAACGTGCATGCTGGTCGTAACGAGGGCGATGTTGAAAATAATTTGAACTCAACTAACGAGTTTAATTAGATCGCGCAAACAAAATATCGAGAACCATACTTCCAATAACAGCCACCACAAAGTTAACTATTTTAAACCAACACGAAAACCAAATCAAAAGAGCATTATACACATTTCTATTACAAAAAGCAACTCCTCAAAAAGCTTTTGAAACTCCTGTATTATAACATTCCCATTTATCGTGTTTTAAGACAAAACATAAAGGTACTTTCACGGCTTAACTACTAACTTCTCAAGCGCGAGTTTTAAGCAATAAGACGTTCTAGAACTTTGCCCTAGAACTGTACAATGATACTTATTCACCGCCTTCAGACGCGGTATAGACGTCTCATTAATACCGAACATTAAACACTCGGCTGAAAGTACACTTATAGTAATACTCACAAAAACCCGAATCCCGTGTGTGGTGCGGTTCAAATGGCATGGTAATGCATAATTAAACAGCCCTATGACGCAGTACATTATGGACAATGATGCTTTTGGGGGAAAGGCCGGGAGCGAGACTGGAAATGGGACAAAGGCCTAGGCATTCAACGCGAACGCCCGCAGCAAAATCGGGCGCGGGATTGTGGCCTGCATGGTAAACTCAATACGAAGCATTTTCAATTATATTTAACAGGTCGACGTCCAAATATAGATGAATGTTCCATCGCATATGTTTATATGATAAACATCAACATGGTCGGCGTAACGTAGGCTGGATGCGCCAATGCACGTGCATTAAACGGATATCACTTTAATGCAACTATGAGAAAATTGCAAAAAATGAAGTAATTTCAAAATAATATATTCTGGTAATATATACAAAAATCAGTATAAAAATTATATATGTCCGGAACAAATAAAAAAAAATATTCATGGTAACAAAATTCAAATTCAAATATCCATGGTAACAAAAATTCTATTCTTCTAAGAGTGTTACAATAGAAAAAAAAATCTATATTCGTATATGTATTGTTATCATTTCGATAGATGTACATAGTTTGTAAGTCACAATGTCTATAAAATGTATCCAAATTTGATTTGAAATAAAAATCTTATAAAAACTAAAAAAAATCTATATTCGTATAAGTTAGTAATAAAGAATTGTCAAAAAGCCATGTATTTGCTGTGTTTGCCAAAAAACAAAAAAATGTGGTACACCAAAGAGCACTTCAATGAAACGGAAAATTTGCGGATTCACTTTCATTTACTTAGAGAAGTTCAACTAAAAAACACTTCACTTTTGTAATCGAAATAAATTCATTACTGTTGTGCAATAAAATCAATTTTTTCCTTTTCAAATATAAAACAAACAAAAAATTTCTTCATCTTCCTCACTAAACCATCTGGTGGCGAAACGGAGTTCGTCGGTTTTGCTAGTCTTATCACAAAATTGTTATTTGACATGTGTACGTTTTGTAATTTAGATTTTATGTACAAAACGCTTTTTGACAGTTCGTTATTACCAACTAATACCAATATGGACCAGTAACATAGAATTACCATAGAATACCTATTTTATCCGATGATTAGCCCCATAATTTAAAACACATAATAAATTAATTTATTAATTACACCAATCCAGGAAGATACGATAGATTAAAGAAACTAGGTCGATTCTTAAGAAATGAGAAGCAGCGCAATGAAGTCAAAAATTTATACGTTTTTGTAATCGTAGCAGTTTCAATAAACCGTGATTTCTCACAATCTATTACGTACAAGAGAAAATGCAGAACAAAGACTCATTTATAATATTTTGGGGTTGTGGGCTCATACACAATTGAAAAGTTGTACTTCATTTTGCCTCCGCATAAACCCTTTTCATCGCTAATGAATACCATCTACACTGTGATAATTAGGTTTTCAAAGCATGTAAACATGCAAGTATAATACTTGTGAATATAAACATTAAAATTAACGAAAGCATTGTAAAAGCTTGATGGTAAAATCTGAGGAAATTCGCAAAATATAAATAACAATATTTATACGAAGTGTTTATGTGTAAATAATATCATTAAATCTATATGCATGTTATATCATTTTTTGGAAGTACAGTATTCACTTCGATGTATTCTGGTGTACAAATCGGCACTTTCGCTATTAAGACACGAAAGAAAACTATTAATGCGCGGACTACTAAATTATGTATTCATGATATATGTACGCACATCGTTCTTTTAGGAATGCCAGCAGAAACGCACACCCACATTAGGGTGACGCTCTGTCGTGATGTGTTAATATACACAAGCTCGTTCATCATATTTCAGAAATCAAGAACTTAAATATTCTTAATGAAAATCTAGCATTCTATTTATAAAAACTCGCGAAATGAACCGCGTCGTGGTCTAACTATACATATTCTCATTGCCGTTTGATCTTAACACTATCGCTAAAATAATTCTGTAATTATCTTTAATAACGGTACGTAACGATATAGTAACTCTTACCCTCCTTTCAGTATTTAATTAGAATTGATTCCAGCTGTTCCATTTTAATTGATTAATACAGAAAAAAGATTATTAAATGCAAAGCATCTGTATCCGGAATCTTTCATCACGACTGAACAATTTTAAAAGTAATAACAGCGAAAAATCATACTAATGAATCATTCTACATAAAAAATCTTCGTATAACTATAAACATGATGCAATATTTCTTCTCTGAATATCCTTCAAGAATTTCTCATGCAACAACAATGTGTGATACAAAACAATTATGCGACAAAGCGAGAAAAAATATTATTACACAAGTATGAGAAAGTGCTATTACTTTAGAGAACAGAAACAACAAAGACCACGAAAAATGCAATTTTATCACATTAAAAAAAAAACAAATGTAAAATTGTCATTTGTTAGTTTTTGCCCCATGGGCGAGGTAAGAAGGAGTAGCCACAGGTGGCATAGATTTAAGGGAATTTTACAAAATAACAGCTACATTATTTAACCAATATGAAATATAAATTTTATGGTAACATTATTTACAAAGATTTCATTGTTCACAACCTTGATCTTACATTGCGAAAGAAATATTCATCATCAGAGGTCGAATGACTATTAATTTAATTCCTTGTTTTATAACAATACATCTTACAAAGCAAATAACGTAAGAATTTATATTCAGGTATCATAATCAAAATACAAGAGCTCAAAACCAAAGAAACTACCAACGGAAAAAAAACATACTTTTGGCATGAATATTGATACATTTGCTGATAACGACGTTATAAGAATTAGGGTGATGGCTGGTTGTTCATCTTTCGCCTTCTACTTTAAAATAGTATCATTAAAAAAATCTATAATTTGCTCATTTTCGAGATGATGATGATGGACCTTTCCACCCGCGGATCTCTAAGCTTTATCCTATTATACATATTTACGACAGTTTATTGTACATTTAGAAGAACAGCATATTAACGAAATAAAGTTCAACCCGCAGGTATACCTTATTTCAAACTGCCGTTATCAAAGACAATTGACAGCACCTATCTCATTGAACATGAACAATATCCGCACACCAAATCCTCGATATAAGTCACACAAAGCCATATATGCGTACACTATTGCGTTGCGTTGGCGCGATTTCAACGCGTATTCGTATCAATTTTCCGCCTGAAATGTCGCACGCGCGTCTCTAATGCCGCCGCGCGTTCTTTTTAATAACGCCAAGACCTCCACAAAATACCCGCGGTTCGTCCGATCAATTCAACAACCTCCGACACCCAATTACCCTCCCTAAACGTACATCTAATATCATTTTACTTAGGTTTTCCGATGTGCCTGCCTGCGCGAAAGAGAATAGTATTGTTTTAAATGAGTTGATGAATGCCAGGTGTTTGTACGATCCCACCCGACATACATAAACGAGTGCAATGTACTATTAAATTGGCTATTTAACGCGAATCCTACAATCAATCAACGATCGCAGCATTAAACTTCATTCAACCGGCGTTATACATAAAAGAAATAACCCATCACAGAAACTTGCAAACGATCCATTAAGTTGGAACGACTCATAATGGTAACTACAAAAATCCAGAGTAGACTTAAGCGAAATGAATTGGTATTGTTATTTTCGATATTGAACTCATAAAATTTCCTGCTAGAACTTTCTATAATCTTTCCAATACATACTGTGATGTACAATAAATTTTCTTTTACAATTTGTGCCAGAAGATAATAACGTAGTTATAAAAAGTTCTGACGAAGGCGCTGCAAAAATATTAACGATTCTAATTTTCTCCGTAGTATATATCGAATTTCTGCACTAGTTTCAATTTTCAACGTGGTGCATAAGCATGCAACAAAAATACTATTACTAAAAAACATGCAGCAGAAGCAATTTTTAGGTATGGATTTCAAGACATTTTCTTACTGTGAATTTCTTGAAGTGTAAGTAATGTATCACGGCCAAACAAATGAACGTATATCAATGCAATTCAAATATACGTATATAAATATACAAATATACTAAAACAACAGCAGTAAAAGTTTAAGTATACATAAATAACTATATTTACTCTCTTCAGTGAACCATTTCGCTTGCTTTGAGGCAATTCTTCAAACTCACACATTGTAATAAATGATACGCGTGATCAACAATAGACAAACTTGCACTATGAATAATTCACAAAATGCAGCGGATTTTAAATAATTTTATGTAATCAACACAAAACTTGCTTAATTTTTTTTCCTCAATCAAAACTAAGTTTTATAATACAAAATTGTTGAGGTTTATAAAAAACTTGCAACAACAGGGAGGTTCAATGACTAAACTTCAAGAATTAAACTAAAGTGAAGAACTAAACTGAAAAATAACGTGCTTACACAACTTCCATGAATGTTAAAAATGCATGCAGAGCATACACATTCAATTGTTTGAACGGGATTTTGAGAAGCTATATTTTTAATTATTGGAATCTTTTTCAATATCAGTTCTAAAAAAGCATGGCAAGCAAATATATATAATTTGTATGATCAGCATTTTCAAATTAATGCGCGATAGAATATGAAACTTAAAATAATATTTTTTTATTAGTTGTCTTTATGGATAGAGGTGAAATATATATATATATATATATATATATATATATATATATATATACCGTGTAAATTATACCCGAAGCATAGACAAATGACACTATTAAATGAGTCATTGCCTCGAGATAGAGCTCATTGAGCAGGGTTAACTACTGATATACCAAAAGAACCAGCGTTCACGACCAGGTCATATAACAATGACAAATTAAACTCAATTATTTGTAATTGAATACGACCATTACGACTTGGGAAAATATTATTTGATAGATATTTGCTATATGCGTCAAACATGAGAAAATTTGATCCATCCACACCATATAACATTTATTTTATCATCAATTGAATATGAGGCTACTTAAATTAGTATAAGCTAATGAGAAGTGTCAATAGTATTATGTAAAAGTAAAATGACATAATTGAACAAATACTAATAAGTAAAAAACATTGACGATGTGAATAAATATACAGTATTGAAACCGGTACTAGTTCTTTTTTTACTCGATCCTTCCGTGATCATGAAAGTGAACGCTAAAAACGAAAAGCATAAAATCGGGTCAATACCGCGAGATAGCTATTACGCAGTGTTTACAGGATCAGCACGATTGTATAGTAAACAATGAACTTATGTTTACATTGACGAGACTTTGAAGATGAACGCTTAAAGAAGCCAGGCATACAACCAGAGCGTTAAGAACAACGAACATATTAATTTATCAAATAAGTTGCATTATGCAATAAATACAAATTTAGGCCTTCTTATAAATAAGCCCTTCATTCAAATAATAAAGTTTATCTTATATATAAAAATGGATCGCAAAATATGTTGGTAAGCGCATAACTCAACAACGCCTGGACCAATTTGGCCAATTACTTTTTTTAAATGTTCGTTGAAGTCCAAGGATGGTTCTTACGGCGAGAAAAATTTGAATAATTGCCGGGGAAACCCTGAAATAAGCCCTTTTCTTTTTTAATCGAGTAGGCAACGAAATTTGTAGAAAAAACAATGATCTATGTATGTCATGACATTTTGTGTAGTTTTTGATATTCTAATTTTTAATATATTTATATAAACATAGAAATATCTTTCTATTAATTAACGAGCTATATTGGCAGCCAAAAACATTGATGTAAAATGAATTAAAATTCAAAATTCAAGAACAAATTACAGGCGAATCAGTTGATTCGGTAACTAACCAAATCGACCCACCGGAGTTTTCAAACTCGCTGGATTTGCTAGGATTGTCGCATCCCAATGTTTCCGACTGATGTGCCATTTGAGATTAAACGACTACAGTTTCCAGTGCGTTTATGGTATCATTAAGTGTTTGTGGTATTAATTTGGAAAACCCATGTTTCTCACATGGAAAATTGTATGTTGTCTGTTCTCGTATTGGAAAACCATCAGATTTGTTTGTTTATGTGTCAGGTAATCAAACAAAAAACATCGTTTATCACAAAGCACTACAATAAAAATTGAACTGATTTTTTAATTATGATTTACATGATTAAAATTACTTACTTTTAAATGCTTATAGTGTTTTAATTATTTTTTATTATTTTTAGTATTTTTTGCAAAGAATAGAAAAAAGGTAGGAGCAAAACACCGCCACATTACAATTTTTTTTGACAGAACGAAGTCTGGCGGGTCGGCTAGTTTTAAATAAATTGATCAAAATCAAATTCAAATCAAGCTATAAAAATAAAATATTGAAGATAGTGTTATAAGAGGATACTTTATGCCCAACGCCTGGAAGTTCATTGAATACTATTGAAGAAGTAAAGCAGGAACAGGGGGCCAAAGGATAACTCGTTAGACGTATGTGAATGTGTGATGGAAGTGAGTGCTCCTAACCGTTCGTCTCTATATTTACACGAAACGAGCACTTGGCTTCAAGTGTTGCTCTGAAGTTTTTCCTCTCATCGATTCGCGTTTACTTTAACCAGACTACACACTTTCCCGAGTTTTATTTTATTTATTAACAATTATTTAATTGCCAACAGCAAGCAATTCTTATCAAAAATTGCTATAAACATCGGAAAGCTTTTACTGCGCAAACGAGTCGGTATGCAAACATGTTTATTTTAATGTTTCTTATCACACTGTAAATAATTTCTTATTAGTATAAAAAAAAAATTTCAAGCAATTACGATACGCAAACTAAAACAATAGCCAACTCTGAAACAAAGCTTATTTATTCTTCATAAGAAATACCAGTACAAATAAAATATAGAGGAGCTAGGGGCTTTTTGCGACAGGGGTCAGTACTAAAATGCATTTTTCAATAGGATCTTGAACAGTATTCAATTTTTTGTTCCGATTGGACATGCAAACCATCCTGCATAATATTGCGGTCATACTAGCCGACGCAATATACAGAACTGTGCACGTCCTTCATTTTTGACATGTAATGTCAAAGTTATTATCGACTAACTTAAAATTTCGTTTCAAATTCACAATCCTTGATCATGTGTAACAATTTTTGTTATAGGTGAGTAGTTAAAAACTAGATTAATGTAAAAAAAATCACACCTCAAGTTAAAATATCATGAGGCTAGTTGATGATGATGCCTACATATTCAAGCGAAGAAGATGGGGTAGAATGTATAGTTCATTTATGGAATTATTTTTACTTGATTAGTTACAGCATATGTAGATCTTTATTTCGTACAAACATAATCACTGAATCTCAAGATATATCAATTTAAAAAAAAACTGTTACAACAACCCCCCCTATGGGAGGAAGTCTGAAATCTAAAACGAATATAGAGCCATAATAATATAATTATAATCATAGTAAAAATAAAGAATAAATACATAAAAAAGTAAAGATCATGCGTATTTTTTTCTGTTAAACATATCTGTTTCGTGCAAAAATCGTATTTCAAAATATGTCACGAAACACAAACCTCTATATTGATTTCTCAACATTGGGGCAAATATAAAGTAATCCAATCTTCAAAAACACATATTCGATGCCAAAGCGTGTATATATAAGGATTTGCACATCAACGTGCAGATACAATATAAGGTAATATTGTCTTGCGCAATATTTCCCGGGATCGAGATTACATACGACACGAGCTAACATGAGGAAGCAATGGACTGGAGTCGGTGAAAAATGGTCATTTTATAAGGTTAACTTGTTAACGTGACATGAGCATAAGTGAAATTGAAATTGTTACGGCGCGCCCAGACCGCGGTGCATTCCGTTTGAGCATCGCTCGGGTGTTCTAGTTTCCCTTTTCTCATGCAATGCAACAACGCACGCCCGCGGTACGTAGCCTCAGCTCAGCTCAGCTCAGAGTTCAACATTTATGCGAAATGCCTGCACGACTATCCCTCGTCTTGACCAGTTATCAATACTTAAACAATCGTTAACCTGAACGATAACATTTATTTATATGCTTCGCTTATGCGAGCAACTCAAATATAACCGTACCGACGAGATGCTGCAATAAGACTTCTATGAATTATTAATACGCTCATGAAGTACTAGAAAATTTATAAATACTACAACCCTGAACGTTGATAATCTTTGGAAAATAGAAAGGTAGAAGTCGAACATTACTTCGCTTAAGTATATCGCAATATATTTAATCGGATCGAGCAAAAATGATACAGCAATTAAAAACCCATTAGGTATTAAAACTCTATGAATCACCTGAGCATATAGACATAAACTGACAAAGAATAATCCTAATTCGTGATAACACGACTAGTTTCCGACATGATGAATATTGGATTATAATTTTGAGGGCAAGTTAATCTTACTGCCAACATAAAATGTTTATAGCCAAATCGATGAATTATTTAATGAAACATAAGCATAATTTAACCGCCGAACAAGAGATGAAATTTCTTACCTTGACTCCAATATGCACGGGAGGGAAGTCACCGTGCAGTGCTGGTGGCAACAGAGGCAGTGGCATGGGCAAAGGACAGGACATCATGGTCGCTACCTGAAACCAGAGAGAAAAACCGTCGTTATGATAAAAGCTCGTATGATATATCAAATATCCTGTTAGTAAGCTATAGGGCATTCAAAAATTGCGTACTTCTGACGCCGCAGACTAAATGCCTTCGGTGAATTTCTTTAACCCTTATTTAGGGGTTCCGCTGATCAATTTCCGAAACAATTTGCCTCTAGCTTTGAAGTCAAATAAAAAATTCGCTTTATGTAAAAGCAATAAGAGTTCTCTAATAGTATATAGAGTCGTTAAGAAATGTAAAATGATAAAAAAAAGTTGAGCGCATATGACAAATACATACTCGAATTGTGCCTATCTTATCCGCCTCCGAATCTGCGAGAAAAATCCGCTTCAGACAGGAGTTGTATCCGCTCAACAACTCCGATGACTCCGACCACATGTTTTCTTTCGTGTGTTCCCGTGGGCTGTTTTTTTCAAATGTCCTATTAAATTTCCAGTATTCGGAGAAGTAGATAAAAATCCTCACAATAATTGCTTTAGCATTTTGATGATGATCGTTTACAGATTTAGCTATACGGAGAATATACACAATTACGAACGGAAAACTTGTTATAATATTATATAATTATAATTGTGTAAAAATAATAATATAATACTAAATATTTATTGCTGTTTGTATACGATTGATATTACTGATAAATTTAAGAAACTGAGGTCTAGTTATTTCGAGCTATGGAAAAAATAGATTCAATGGGTTTGTATAATTTTCGACATTTCTAGTTGCGGTCATTCACGGAGAAGGAATATCGTAGTTATGACCAATTAACAATTACTATTAACAAAATTATGCATTTGATCTGTTCACTCTTGAACTTATTCATTGTTTGGTATCTTTGATATATATTTTTGTATTTTTTAAAATTCACACAATGAAAGTTTTTGGAGTCATTTTATACCTAAAAAATCATAAAATTGCCTGTGGGACAAGAAAGAGAGTTTTTCATAAGCAAAATTTGTACGTGTTAACAGATTTAGTACCAGTTTATGGTACTAACTCTGCTCGGATTTACTCTAAAACATATTCATAATAAAACGTAATAAAAAAAAATTATATATTATACAATGATTGCACTCTAAAATTATTTTAACAATTGTTAAACAATTTTTGCTTAATTTATAATTTAAGATTTTTTAATTATTCTTTTTCTTTGATTATTACAGTTCGTAATTATAATGTTTTCAAACAGAATGCTGGTATGCAATACGTACGACATACTTCCACCCAGCAACCAAGCAAAACGACAAGGTAAGATTGAAATCTGATTTATTAAATTTCCTCATAATAGCTTTATGCTAATTTCTTACCGTGATTCACATAAAAAGGATTTGGGTTCGTTCCATCTTAAAGATTCTACCTAACCGAATGTACGTAAAGGTCTTATTATTATAAGATGATGGAATACAAAGATTTTATCAAAATTTGGATGCTACATAATAATATACAAGAGGTTTGATGTTGTCGAGATACGAGAGACGCTGGTTATGTCTAAACCTTTTCAATATAATTTTCTCATTTCTTCTTATCAGTAATGTTTTCAGAATGATTGAATGAGTATTATAGAAATGTGAAAATGAAGTGAAAATTAAATAAAAGATATGCCTTGTATTATGTTTATTTATTCCAATGTATTTACAAAATATTGAAATAACATCAAGAGTTTTGTGAGAAAAATTAATTAAATAAACGTGTTACTAATAGTAGTTTCTCAAATTTAAATAATTAATCGTGCGATGGTTTTGCGTGTTTAATTTATACGAGTACATCTATGTAAGTTGATTTTCACTATATTAGTGAAAATGAATCACCTTATGAACAAGATGGAAGCCAGACGAAAAAATGCAAACTTATTTATTTAATATTTCTAGATCAAACAAAAACTTACAAGCTACTAGTATAAGATTCTATCTCTCTTCACTTGACATTTAAGAAAAAAACTAGATGTTAGTGGCATTTTGTCTTAAGGTAAGTTGCATGGATTTCCAATACAAGAGAGTAAATAATCGACTTATATTCGGACTATTATTAAAGACTTCAAAACTGTTAAAGTTTAGGATGTTCGTTTAGAGTTAGACCATAATCTCTATCACCATGTTAAGTTTAATTAAGAACGCAAAAAAATCGTTTTTAACATTTTTAATTATGAAGAAACGACCCGGCCGAACATATCCTATTATACAAGGTCCGCCAAATAACCAATTTTTTTGAAAATGCTATAAAAAACAAATTATATTTTCTCAAATTTCTTTTTTTATTTGAAAGTAGAATCCGTCTGGTTAATATTAGAAAATGAGTTGATACAAATGACTAAAAAGCACTTTTATAAAAGTATAAAAGCACGAGCAGTAGTTGGCAAAAAAAAGTTGGATGATAGACCCTTATTATTAGAATAAGAAATTTTTTGCTGATTTTTTATTTTGTGAATGAAGTTTTGAAGATATAAAATCATTTTTACCAATATGGTGTAAAATCCAATTACGTTTTAACTATTAGACAGAATAATAGTAATAACGTACATGGATTTCCTTGAAACGTTTTTAATCTTTTTCCACAAAAGACATGCGTTTCAATCATACTGCGAACTGATATCAATTACTTTATATTACTATTGAATGTAATATAAAATCCTCGATGTACACAATATGTATGTAACGTACACTTATAAAATACTCATATTTAAAGAGCAGTTGTTTTCAATAAGTTGAAAACTTCTATTTAAACATAAAAAGCAATCAATTTCACGAATGTAAAAAAATATATCGACCTTGACCCGCGGGTTTCTTTTGAATCTCAACATTTGGTAAGTGTCTGAAGGCCCAGAATCACCAGTGTTTCAGTTGTACGTTATGCATGATACACCACACACTACTAACTCAACCTTGATTATTCATTCTCGCTTCGTTGAATCGCGACTTCCACGCAATTCTATAGCAAGATAAGAGAGCTTACAAACATTTGAGAACTTATATAAACAAGTCGATATGAAAACCGTATGATAAATTTATTGTTAGGAAATGACAGGTTTGAATTTGTGGAAAGAATTTAATATTTGTTTTAATTTAGCATAAGTATTCTTTAGAATGCTATCCTTAAGCCTCAATTACGGAAATTAAGGAGCACAACTAGTGTAACCGCCTAAAAAAAGGTGAATTTTAGGAATTTATATTAAAAAAACTAATTTATCAATCAATTCAAAATTTTAGGAATATATTTATACATGTTTTAAGAATACATAGTAAAATTTTTGAAAAAAAAAATTAAAAATGTTTTAAGTTATCGTCGATCTCAAACGGCGCGACAAAAAGGCCCTTCACTGCTGCAGTGATTCCAGCCTTCTACGTAAATGAAATTTAAAAAAAAAAATTTCGTTAAACTAGATTATATTGACTGTAAAATGAACTACGATAAAGAAAAAAAAATAAAAAATTGACAAAATGACGGCGTATTTTTAAAAAAAGTCGAATTTTACCCAAAATTTTAGTCGTTTTTGGACTGCCAAAATTCGATTTTTGATCCGATCTAATAATCGATAGTTCATTTTACGGAGAACTATATATAGAGTATGTAAAAAAAATTGATAGTGATCGGATCATTTGTTTTTGATTAATCACTGCAGCAAATTCGGAAAATGCTGTTTCGAGAAAAACTCTTTAAATGGCTGTGACTTAAAAACTATTTAAGATATCGATTTAAAATTTTTGATGTTATTTTTAATCGATATATGAAAAAATTGATCGGTAATCGGTAATCGAAATATGAAAAAATTGAAAATTCGATTTTTTTTTTAAATTTCACACTAGTTGTGCCCCTAACTTTGGGGATATGCCGATATCATACTAATGCAGAGACTTTAATATAAAATTCTCAAAACCATTGCGAATGCTTCTTGGTATGTTATCCTATATGAAAACGGTTAGAACTACTTAGAAAGTTTTTATTAATGAACGATACGCAATAAAATTACGAATAAAGCGATATACAATTAGATAAGTGCATGATACAATTTTTTTGAAATGGCCCAATTTTCCTTAAATTTTAAGAGTCTACATATAATTCATTATGAATTTAGACATTTCATTCGTAAAAGATATTACGAAAGGAACACGTAAATCGCCATGTCGGTCTAATGCAGTGATTCCCAACGGAGGGCAATTTAAAAATTTTGGTGATTTGAATGTAATGTAGTATAATATCGGTAACACATTTAACAAAAAGTGCTACTTAGATCTGACTAAGGTGCCCCGTTTTGGTCAGCACAGTCCAAGTTTTTAACGTTGCTTCCCTGGTGTCGGAGTTATGTTTTTTGTCCAGGGTTGACCTGACATTTTAAAAAGCTCAGCTTGAATTTGAATTTTTCTCATTACTTTATAATAAAATTAAAACTAGCCGTCATAAACTGAAAATGATATATGCGATGAACTACTTATATAAAACTGAACATTATGAAAAAGAATGTTGCGGAATGCAAAAATTTTAAGGATCCAAATAGCCCTTCTAGGGGCTTTAAACTTTCATTTTCAAATTTCTGACTGCTCGGCACATGTTTTTTTTTAAGAAAATATTTTTTTGATCAATTGCGTAGTTTTAGTTTAGCGTTCGTTGAAAAATGAAAAATCAAAACAAACATTTTAGTCATATTTTGCATTTTTATTTCTGCAAAGGGAAAAACAATAATCCCAAAGGTGAGTTGCTATTTAAGGTGTCGAAGCCTTAATAAATATCAAAATTGGTTTGACCAAAAATATCATTTTGGTGATTTTTCACTCAATGCTGCTCTGATTGGCCAGTTAAAGTTGTGGATGATAGCAATCACCGATTCGGATAATATAAACAATTTGGCTGTGTTTAACCATTTTTGGGGCTTGGTTGGAATTTCTCCACATCTACCAGATAATGCAGACCACGATAACTACAAATTTCCGTTCCGGTCGTAAAATAAAAAATATATGATTTAACAAAAAAAAACATGTACAAAAATTAGATATGATTTCGTTCTGAGTTAAGAAAATGTCAGCTAGCTAAGTAGACTCATTAAAAAATGGCTTTATGAAGAAACAAACCAAATGCCCAAATGTAACCATATGTACAAAAATTTGCTATAATTTATTGATAAAAAAGAAAGATTTAAAATAACACAACGTAGAGACTCGAGTTTAAGACTTTGTAAGTTAGAACCTAATATAAAATCTTTGTGCAGCATGCACCAAGCTTAAGTATTCAACATAATTTGTATGTATTTTTCCGTATTTGCAAATTTCTCATAGAGATTTTTGTTATTAAAATATCTTAAGCGCTGTTAATGTATGTTAATGTGACTGTATAAAAAAATGTGTATATAATAAGTGTTCCTTTTTGTATGCTTTACGTGTTTCTTAAAATCTGCAAAATATCTTATAAAAATTTGAAATACAATAATTTTTTTTTTCTAGATGCTCTCTGTCTCAGTTTTTCACATTGAAAATAGTCTTAGATTTTCAAAATTTCCATAATTTTTACGGTATTACACGCATAATTTTTTTGATATTACTTATGTAAATCATAACATTACAGGATTGTGTGCAAAGAATAAAACGAGGTTTGTTAAATTTGCATAAGGTTTTGCATATTTATGCTATTCCGGTAATTCGGATTTCAATGTGAAAAAACTTTAATAATAATGAGATTAGATGGAACAATTGAGAAAAGATAGGTGTATACGAATGAATACAGTTTCATATAGTATTAGTAGTAATAAAATTCAAAAGTGATCACGACCCTTGGGCCAAGGGTCCTTGACCATTATATTCGAGAAAGGATTTGGTAGGGCAAACACGCTATGGCTAACTATATCCTGATCGACCCATAACTGCAATTGGAACATAAAAACTCATTAAGAATTGATTTTGTAATTATGTTTTAAAAAAAATATGATATCTAACAACTTTCCTGATCATTGAAATGTGATCTTTATTCGAAGAATTGGTATTTTTTCCTTTTTTGACGCATTATTATATATCATGCTGATTAAGAAAAAATGTACTGCAATATTTATATAAGATTGTAAAAGTATAATACCCTCGGGTAAAAAACTCACATACTAAAATTCACCTTATTCAATGAAATACATGTTTCTAAACTAAAAAAAAAAAATAATTATTAACTAGTACTAACAAGAACTAATTTACTCATTTTTTCAATTTAGCATATATAATCTATTAAAATAAATAAATTTATATAGAAGTAAAATATTACTAAATGAAGTAAAATCATTAACTAAAGTAAGTGAAGTCCCTATTGACACTTAAGACATCAACTATATATTATAAATAATTGCACTAAAAATATGAATACAAAGTTAAATCTTTAAAAAAGTTAACACGATTCTGTTTGAATAAGATAATTCCAGAAAAATAGAAGATCCATTAAGAATGATACAAAATGAATAAATATGAGTCGGATTCTATAAATATCGCAGTACAATCCTGATTTTGCCTGATTCATTCCGTTTATATTCTCGCTAATAATTTCATAAATTATAGCAACATGTTGGTATGCGCGTTGCGTTAACACCGAGATGGTCGCCAGTTTTATTGCCAGTTTATTGGCTTGTTATTTTGGTAAACGCAATATATATAACTTAAATGTGCAGAGAATAAACGGCATTTATTTTTTACTCGAGAGCTTTCCTCCCATTGCACTGGCGAAGATTATTTTTGAATATTCACATTTTTTCTTGGAATTGAATATTTGGACGAGTTCATTTTACGTACACATCACGCGGGAAACGTTGACATATTTGAATATTTGAATAAATTTCGTAAATGTCACTGCATTGAAATGTCGCTCCGGTTTCTTTCTTATCTCAATAAATATATAATGAATATGTTGGAAACGTTTGCATATTCAAATAATGAAATTATTTTCCACAAGAGAAAAGTTGTACGCATGCACGGTTTTGCTAAGCAAGTGCCGAAATATTTTAAAATCTTTGAAGTAAAAGAATTTGCACGAAAAATTCCATTAAGTTAATACGTTTAATCTTTTTCACAAATCTAGATTTATACTTTGAATTACTAAAACAAAAAATCGAAGTGCAAAGTTATAACTTTTTGATAATTCTTTGTTTCCGAAGACGTCAAAAAATTCATTTGTTTTACTAAAATGTTCGCAATTGTTCATCTGATAAATACGTGAATCCGTAACAGAAAAAATTCAACAAAACTCGATCGAATAAATTAAGAGTTTACGAGTTTGCTTTAAAAGTTCCGCTTACTTAGTGAAACCCCACCATTCCCTTCATGCTTCGATGATTTTGAGATGCTGCCTCTTTGTTCCAAAGTGAAAAATGAGATCGTCGGTAATAATCGCATGCATGCAACGTAACTTTAAAAGCATAAAAGTAATAAGCATTAAATTACTCCCGCCTGCGATATTCGAGAGGTGACTTCTATTTTCTAATGCATGTCCATTTCCTGAATACACGTTAAAATCATTTTACATTTGGTTCAAAACAGTAAAAGAAACACTTTGGATAAACAGATCCATTGAAAAAAACAAGTGTCATAATAAATGTGACCATACGTCCCGGTTCGGCCAGGATTTCCACCTTGTGTTCCGGATTTTTCTAGAAGCCATATTTGTCCAATCTCAGGTTATTTGTCCAGGATTTTCGAAAAGCATAAAATAAAATTAAATCTGCACTAATAGTTTTTTATATTATATTGAACAGCGATCAGAACTTTAACGTTCTATGAGCTGTTAAAAATTCAATTTGTCAGGTCAGTTTTTCATAGAAAGCAAGCAACCCAACCCATCATCTTCATGTGATGATTTTATTATCACAATTTCTATAATATTCATGAATTTTTATTGATTTAGCAACGCCGGGTAAGTGCCATTTACACTTGAAAACATATTGTTATCTATATTTCCAAGTGAAAACCGATGTAACTACCACTTGACATCAGGCTGCCCAAAGCAAATATCGAACTTCGGACCTCTGATTCAAATTCTATACCTCCAGCACTTACCTACAAGAGAGCCATCGTTATTACTTAATGAAATTATGACAACAACTCATCAAATATCTGATAATATTAGAAAAACTTACATGAAACTATACGTAAAGCCAGAGAGAATTGTCGAATGCAAACATCCCAAAAGTCGATTGTAAAATAGTCTCTTTCATAATTTCAAACCTCAAAAACCATGGAAACGACTACCTGACTATCTGGCACAAGTGACAAAACTCGACTTCAAATGAAATTAGTAAAAAGTTTTTACTAAAAACGAATCTTTACAAAACTAAATTATATTATAAGAAAATACATTTATTATGGTATGTATATGAGAAATTTATTCAGAATTTTATATAGGGCTTAAAAGCAAAAGAAAACTTTATATAAAAAAAGGATGTTGTATTGATAGTTAGTATCAGTATTCTAAAAGTAACTTGTTTTATTAAAAAAACTGATTGTTATTGCATTCTGAAGTAGTATTTGTTATTTCAAATCTGTTTTATAATGTTATTGTCTATTATTTATTTAATTTGTTATTTAGCACGAATAGCCTCAAACCTCCCCTTTATCCCGGTTTAGCATAACTGGAAGTTAAAGACCCAGATTCCAAATTAAAAAAAAAATCGTTACCCTATATAATTATTAGACGCAACTATTGACTTTTTTGGCCTTCTCGAGAAATTTTCCATACACTGGCTAAGAATGAATTATTGAAGAGAATTTTTGCAACCAAAGCAGAACAAACTTTGAGCACATAGTACGTAAGTGATATTGTTTTCTCTCGATTGGAAGGCCTAGAGGCATGCCATGCTCAGTATCTAGAGCAGTGGAAATTGAATGAGTGAGGTCAGACCCATTTCCCTATAGTTCCTGGATTAAACATAGAAAATTCATAGAATGCATATTCAAGTAATCTAACAGAAATTGTAAGACAGTGTGAATTATTGTATTTGAAAAATCGTTTATTACAGTTAATTGTTTTAAGTATCTCATGGGACGATTCTGCCGGATAACAAATCAATGTTATGAAAAGCCTACGTTATGAAAAACTTTCCATACTAAATTTAACAAAAGCCATGTGGTTGCTTGTGCAGTCAGGCACAAGCAACAGGTTGTCAGATAGAAAACCTAACATAGAAACCGTACTAATGTCAAAAAAAACGATCTTAAATAACAGGGTCTTTCTGACCCAGCTTCATAACATACAAGTGACGTTGCAGTTTATATGTAAAACGCCTGAATGCATAGCAAATACATACATTATATACATTATATAACATTTTGACAATATTCAGTATGATTCAGTAGCATAATGTATAGAAGTTGGAGCGTAACATGGCCTTGCCATAACATTGGTTTGTTGTGCGGCAGAATCGGCCCATCAATTTCACAAAATATAGCTTATATTTGAGTACTATAAATCCAATTAACATTGTCTCTACATCATTCGCTTCAATAAAAATCTTACAATCTTGTAAAAAGTTTTTCTTGAATATTTTCTGAAATAACAAAACGACGTACACTTCGAACTAAAAGAGAACTTGTTTGCATATTCTCTTTCTTTGGTAACGAGCCATTGTCAGCTGAGCTTATACGCCGTGTATTACACGAACCATGTCATAATAGGTAGTCGACAACCAACCAGCGGAATATTTGTACATATTGAAACTGTTATATCTATTCATGCTTCTATCGAACCATATCAAGTTACTGTAGAATATGTGGAAAGACGATACAAACTAAGAGATATTTGAGAAATATCTGGGTACATACATGATAAGCTAAAGTTTTCAATAAGATCAATTTCTTACTCCTATGAGATTACCAAACACACTACTACATATTAATTATAATTTGATAAAAAAATATTCATTTATTCAGATTGCATTTAAAGATGTTTATTAAATAATGTTCAATAAAAACAGCTTGACAGATGAAATCATATACCAAAGTAAATGTATTTATCAAGGTTTACCATATACTAATAAAATATTCGTTACATAAATTTTAATTAATGAATTCATATCACAAACAGAATTAATAAATATATTTGCTTTTTCGTTAAAAGAAATAATTACCAAAGAGCATACATAGAAAATATTTTTCAACATTTTCATTAATTAAATTTGATCTCTATATCAACTATAATATATAACTACTATGAATATAAAATATACAAAGTTAATTAATAGAGTTTTGTAATCCATTTGATATACCCGGATTGAAAGATACAAAAATAATACCTGCAAACATGTAATGCATGTTATTAAAACTACTTTTGCGCACAAATCACTCAGATATTTAATTTTTCTCAATATATTCAATATAATTCAATATGCTTTTTAGCAAAGAACGCACATATAGAATATTTTTTAATATTCCAATTAATTTAATTTGATCTCTATATCAATTATAACTACCATGAATGTGAAATGTTCAAAATTAATTAATAGAGTTTTGTAATCCATTTGATATACCTGGATTCAAAGATACAAAAATGATATTTGCCAATATGGAATGTATTTTTTTTAACTTCCCGTAGGGTAAGTTATTGTAATGGGCCGAAAATCGAAATTGAAAATTTTTATATTTCTCGACGTTTTGAAGGTTTCTGAACATTTTTTCTGAAAAATGGATGTGTGTGTGTATGTATGTATGGATACAATTTTTCGTCCACGTTTTCGGGCGCACGGATCAACCGTTTTAAATGGTTCAAAAAACATTCGATTCCTATTGATAGGGAGATGTGCTAATTAGTTTTTGGCAAAGGCAGGGCTAGCAGTTACGGAGATAAAGAGCAAAGAGTGCAGAAAATAGAAATCGGGTTTTTGAGAGAACGGAGCATCCGATTTGAATGATCTAAAAAACATTTAATTAGTAATGATTGGGAGAAGTGTTTATTAGTTTTTGGCAAAGGCAGGCCCAGCCATTTCGAAGATACGGAGCTAAATGTGCAAAAAATGGCAGTTTTTGAGAGAACTAAGCGTCCGATTTAAGTGATTCAAAAAACTTTCTGCTTTTCTTAACAAAATAATTGATTTTGGAAAAAAAAATTGTTTCAACTTTTTTAATTTTTTTTGTATATCGAAAATAATTCAGATTTTATTTTCAATTCTGACTATAGTTCTAATATACTTTGAACAAATAATTTCAACTTTGCAATTCAGTTTATATATTTCTTATAAATATTAGACAATGTTACAGTATTTATAATAATATATTTGAAAACATTTAATATTCCTCGAAGATTTCGTTACGGTACGGAAAGTTCCAGCAATTTGCCTTAAGGCACGATGCCATACACCCCACTAGTTATTCATATGTTTCGCACAGTTTACTCAAAAATTAATTTCATCTGACATAATAAATTATCAATTAACCGTCTGAAAAATTTAAATTTTGAACGCATGGCAGCAAATTTAAATAAGATTCTGTAAATTTTTAAAAACATCAACAGATTTATACCACGACCCTTATTCTTATAGAAATTGTTTTGTTTTCCGAAACACACTAATAAAATTGAATCAGTCCTGCTATTCAGCAATCTATATTTTACTTCCCTAAATTCTCTACTTAATATCAAAATAAGTAATGTTCAACTACAAAAAATAAACTTTTCTCTCTGTGCTCAAAGTACAGATTCTTCTAATTAGTTGTTACTGAAATATGACATAAAACAATTACAAGTCTGTTATACAGATTTTTTTTAGAATAAAGGGCCGATTCTGCCGTAAAATAGACCAATGTTATAGGAAAGCTATGTTTTCATATAAAGTGGTACTACTAAAATCTGCCAAATCTATGTGGTTGCTTTGAGATATGGCTTGATATATGATATATATGAATATGAATGAAGTTGCAGTTTATGTGTAAAACGCCGCACAGCAAACGATCACACAGCAAATACATAGCGTTTTGACAGTATTTAGTAGCATTTTGTATGAAAACTGGAACATTAGTCGATTTTAGGGAAGAATCGGCCCACAAGTATGCAACAAAGACAAGTAACGATAAAAGAAACTATTAAAAGGCTAAATGCCAATACATTTACTTTTTTCAGTATCCTATACTGTTCGTTCATAGTAAATAATGGCAATAATGAAAAAATGGCTTACGATTAAAAATCTATTAATCCCATAATTCATCCTTTCCATTACCACCAAGGTATATCCCGGTACGTATTTAAAATAATAATTATCTTATAATAATTACATACAAAATGTCCTTCAAGCGAGGTATGATTAAGCATCGGCGCTCGGCGTGCGGTAGAGCAAGCCCACAATCTGTCGTTTTATTAATATTACGATGCCCGTACATGGCACAAAAGACCGTATATGTCATTTACCCATTATGCAAACGGTATTCAAGAGGAACAATGGCCGAGCGTTTACTATTAAGTAAATTTCAATGTCGCTATGTAGAAATATTAAACAGTGGCTTTTCACTATTGCGCAAAGTCTCTCTCGCCAAAGTTTGTCTCGCGGGATCCGAGCAGCGCCTATTGAAATAACAGCTCGTGCAACAACAATGACAACACCTTCGTGTCCCAGCGCCGTTGTCAAGATCTCCAACAGGCCTTGAAAACGCCTTCAAAGAAGGTCTAGGTATCGGCAAAAACCACAGCTCGCACGCCGTGATCATTTAATAAAATGTGCGTCGCCTGTTCGTTAAAAACATTATTGTGATAAATTATGTACTTTTACAAGTCGTACGAGAATGACTCGAATAGACTAATATTAAGTAAAATTAGTGATGGATGTCATCGTGTCTTAAGGCAAATTGCTGGAACTTCCCGTACCGTAACAAAATATTCGAGGCATATTAGATGTTTTTAAATAGATTATTATAAATACTGTAACATTGTCTAATATTTATAAGAACTAGCTGTAAGTGGAATTCTGTCTTAAGGCAATTAAGGCATCGTGCCTTAAGGCAAATTGCTGGAACTTCCCGTACAAAAAATTATTATTTTTTTAAAAACGATTTACATTTTTGAAAAAATTTTACTTCGAAAAAATAAGATTTGTGAGAAACTATAAATAAGACAAAAAATTACTTTTTTTTAAAAAAAAAAAAAAAAAAAAAAATTTTTTTTTTTAATTTTTTTTTTAAAAAAAAAAATGTTTTCTTTATTTTGACATATTTTGCAAGATCTAAACTTTTTTTCAAAGTAATCGTACTGCTTTAACTGCATAAAGAAGAAATATCAAAGCGCGTAAGCGCTGCGTCGCCGTCTAACGCGTAAACATTGGTACGGAACCCATAGGAATGTAAACAAAATTTATACTTATTGTTAAAATCTCTATAAAATATCTGATAATTTGATGTGCATATGTCTAATGATCATTTTTGACCGCCAAATGGCATTTTTTTTTACTTTTTTCATTAGATCTCCGAAACCGCTAGACCTGCCTTTATGAAAATTTGATCGGTTCTTCACCTTGTCAATAAAAGTGAAATGTTTTCTGAATTATCAAAATCGGACGCTCCGTTTTCTTAAAAACTGAGTTACCGTTTTCGGCACTTTTAGCCCCGTATCTTCAGAACGACTAGACCTGCCTTCGCCAAAAACTAATCAGCACGTCTCCTTATCAATACGAATCAAATGTTTTTTGAATTATTCAAATCGGTTGATCGGTGTTCCCGAAATCGTCGACGAAAATTTGTATCCGCACATACATACACACACGCACACACACACACACACACACACACACATCCATTTTTTCTAGGGTATGCCAAAATATTCAGAAACCTTTGAAACGTCGAGAAATGCAAAAATTTTCATTTTCGATTTTTTTGCGATTACTATAACTTGCCCTACGGGAATTTAATTATATAAACTGAATTGCAAAATTAAAATTTATTTAAATTATATAAGTGAGCTTTAGAATTTTAACCAGAATTAAAATTAAAATCTGAATTGTTTTCGATACACAAAAAAAAATCCCCAAAAGCAATTGTTTCATTAACACATCCTGAAAGTTTTTTAAATCATTTAAATCGGATGCTTAGTTCTCTCAAAAACTGCCATTTTTGCACATTTAGCTCCGTATCTTCAAAATGACTGGACCTGCCTTTGCCAAAAGCTAATCACCACTTCTGCCCATTATTACGAATTGTTTGTTTTTTGAATCATTCCAATCGGATGCCCGTTTCTCGCATAAACCTTAGTGTCCATTTTCTGCACACATTGCTTCATATATTGAAGCAGCTATTCCAGCAGTAGGAATCGATTGCTTTTTCAATCAATCAAATCGGTTGGTCTCGTCGACAAAAAATTGTATCCACACATACATACACACACATCCATTTTTTCTGAGGTATGCCAAAATGTTCAGAAACCTCTGCAAAATCATTTTCGGTTTTTGACCCATTACTATAACTACGGGAATCAAAAAAAAACATGTGTTTGAAAAATTTTCAAACATTTGAGAAATTAGAAAAAATCGTCATTTTTGAACATTTAGAATTTTTTTTTGAAGTTTCGATTCATTTTGAAATTTCCAAAAAACTCGCACTAAAATGACAGCGCAATCGCGCTGCATCGATGTAAAACGGTTAAACATGTAAACCTTGTAACTGCCATAAAAATGTAAACAACATTTGCACTTCTCAAATTCTCTATAAAATATCTGAAATATTTGAATCATTCGGACGCTCTGTTCTCTCAAAAACTGAATTGCCATTTTTTGCACTTTTTTATTAATATCTATATAAAATATCTGATATGTTTGAATCATTCAGACCCTCCGTTCTCTCCAAAACTGAATCACCATTTTTTTGCTATTTTTTGCACTTTTTTGGAATCTTCACCAAATTGATTCACCAAAAATTGATCAGCACGTCTCACCGTTAAAGGAATCCAACGTTTTTTGAATCATTCAAATCTGTTGATCCGTGCTCTCAAAATCGTCGATTAAAAAATTGTATCCGACCATACACATACACACATATATGCACACACATAAATCAACTTTTTTTAAGGTATGTCGAAATGTTCAGAAGACCTTGAAACTGCAAGATATGCTAAAATTTCATTTTCGATTTTTTTTGCGATTACTACAACTCACCCTACGGAAAGTTAATTAATACTCCTAATTGACAAATAATGTTGTCAAAAAGTGAAAATATGAAAATGGTAGAGATTGTAATAAAATCTTCTGCTTGAAAGAAGCCTCCATTAGAAAATGTATTTCTAGACTCGCAAAGGCACACATGCACAACCGTTTTCTAAAAATTTCACCTGATATGCTTCTTAATAACATTGGCGCGGCCAGTGCCAAAATAATTATCTTACTTTATTTATGAATTGAAAATGTGTTTCGTTTGACAAATTTATAATAAGCTAGAGTAGGTCTTTCAAGTATGGCTGACCTACAATTTCATACCAAGCAAACAATGTTAACAGTATTGTAGAGATGCAGTAAAACTAATTAATATGTATTAATTTTGCAGAAAAGATTGTGTACGAATGAATTTTATGAAACTTACTAATATTGACAAAATTGGTATTCGAAAACAACTAAATAAAATTACCGGCAATCAGAAAGCAAAATGTTTTTGAATGAATGAAATTTGTTGCCAAAAGTCTTTCCTCC
>NW_020538040.1:178408603-178483628 GCF_003426905.1 Ctenocephalides felis | reverse complement strand
AAATATCCTGTTAGTAAGCTATAGGGCATCAAAAATTGCGTACTTCTGACGCCGCAGACTAAATGCCTTCGGTGAATTTCTTTAACCCTTATTTAGGTGTTCCGCTGATCAATTTCCGAAACAATTTGCCTCTAGCTTTGAAGTCAAATAAAAAATTCGCTTTATGTAAAAGCAATAAGAGTTCTCTAATAGTATATAGAGTCGTTAAGAAATGTAAAATGATAAAAAAAGTTGAGCGCATATGACAAATACATACTCGAATTGTGCCTATCTTATCCGCCTCCGAATCTGGAGAGAAAAATCCGCTTCAGACAGGAGTTGTATCCGCTCAAACAACTCCGATGACTCCGACCACATGTTTTCTTTCGTGTGTTCCGTGGCTGTTTTTTTCAAATGTCCTATTAAATTTCCAGTATTCGGAGAAGTAGATAAAAATCCTCACAATAATTGCTTTAGCATTTTGATGATGATCGTTACAGATTTAGCTATACGGAGAATATACACAATTACGAACGGAAAACTTGTTATAATATTATATAATATAATTGTGTAAAAATAATAATATAATACTAAATATTATTGCTGTTTGTATACGATTGATATTACTGATAAATTTAAGAAACTGAGGTCTAGTTATTTTCGAGCTATGGAAAAAAATAGATTCAATGGGTTTGTATAATTTTCGACATTTCTAGTTGCGGTCATTACGGAGAAGGAATATGTAGTTATGACCAATTAACAATTACTATTAACAAAATTATGCATTTGATATGTTCACTCTTGAATATTCATTGTTGTGGGTATTCTTATATATATTTTTGTATTTTTTAAAATTCACACAATGAAAGTTTTTGGAGTCATTTTATACCTAAAAAATCATAAAATTGCCTGTGGGACAAGAAAGAGAGTTTTTCATAAGCAAAATTTGTACGTGTTAACAGATTTAGTACCAGTTTATGGTACTAACTCTGCTCGGATTTACTCTAAAACATATCATAATAAAAACGTAATAAAAAAAAATTATATTTATACAATGATTGCACTCTAAAATTATTTTAACAATTGTAAACAATTTTGCTTATTTATAATTAAGATTTTTAATTATTCTTTTTCTTTGATTATTACAGTTCGTAATTATAATGTTTCAAACAGAATGCTGGTATGCAATACGTACGACATACTTCCCCCAGCAACCAAGCAAAACGACAAGGTAAGATTGAAATCTGATTTATTAAATTTCCTCATAATAGCTTTATGCTAATTTCTTACCGTGATTCACATAAAAAGGATTTGGGTTCGTTCCATCTTAAAGATTCTACCAACCGAATGTACGTAAAGGTCTTATTATTATAAGATGATGGAATACAAAGATTTTATCAAAATTTTGGATGCTACATAATAATATACAAGAGGTTTGATGTTGTCGAGATACGAGAGACGCTGGTTATGTCTAAACCTTTTCAATATAATTTTCTCATTTCTTCTTATCAGTAATGTTTCAGAATGATTGAATGAGTATTATAGAAATGTGAAAATGAAGTGAAAATTAAATAAAAGATATGCCTTGTATTATGTTTATTTATTCCAATGTATTTACAAAATATTGAAATAACATCAGAGTTTTGTGAGAAAAATTAATTAAATAAACGTGTACTAATAGTAGTTTCTCAAATTTAAATAATAATCGTGCGATGGTTTGCGTGTTTAATTTATACGAGTACATCTATGTAAGTTGATTTTCACTATATTAGTGAAAATGAATCACCTTATGAACAAGATGGAAGCCAGACGAAAAAATGCAAACTTATTTATTTAATATTTCTAGATCAAACAAAAAATTACAAGCTACTAGTATAAGATTCTATCTCTCTTCACTTGACATTTAAGAAAAAAAACTAGATGTTAGTGGCATTTTGTCTTAAGGTAAGTTGCATGGATTTCCAATACAAGAGAGTAAATAATCGACTTATATTCGGACTATTATTAAAGACTTCAAAAACTGTTAAAGTTAGGATGTTCGTTTAGAGTTAGACCATAATCTCTATCACCATGTAAGTTTAATTAAGAACGCAAAAAAAAATCGTTTTAACATTTTTAATTATGAAGAAACGACCGGCGACCGAACATATCCTATTATACAAGGTCCGCCAAATAACCAATTTTTTGAAAATGCTATAAAAAACAAATTATATTTTCTCAAATTTCTTTTTTATTTGAAAGTAGAATCCGTCTGGTTAATATTAGAAAATGAGTTGATACAAATGACTAAAAAGCACTTTTATAAAGTATAAAAAGCACGAGCAGTAGTTGGCAAAAAAAAGTTGGATGATAGACCCTTATTATTAAATAAGAAGAAATTTTTTGCTGATTTTTTATTTTGTGAATGAAGTTTTGAAGATATAAAATCATTTTTACCAATATGGTGTAAAATCCAATTACGTTTTAACTATTAGACAGAATAATAGTAATAACGTACATGGATTTCCTTGAAACGTTTTTAATCTTTTTCCACAAAAGACATGCGTTTCAATCATACTGCGAACTGATATCAATTACTTTATATTACTATTGAATGTAATATAAAATCCTCGATGTACACAATATGTATGTAACGTACACTTATAAAATACTCATATTTAAAGAGCAGTGTTTTCAATAAGTTGAAAACTTCTATTAAAATAAAAAGCAATCAATTTCACGAATGTAAAAAAATATATCGACCTTGACCCGCGGGTTTCTTTGAATCTCAACATTTGGTAGTGTCTGAAGGCCCAGAATCACCAGTGTTCAGTTGTACGTATGCATGACACATACAACTCACCATTATTATCTACGTTATCAACCTATGTAATTCATTCTCGCTTCGAATCGTTCCACGACGCTTAATCTATAGCAAGATAGAGAGAGCTTACAAACATTTGAGAACTTATATAAACAAGTCGATATGAAAACGTATGATAAATTTATGTTAGGAAATGACAGGTTTGAATTTGTGGAAAGAATTTAATATTTGTTTTAATTTAGCATAAGTATTCTTTAGAATGCTATCCTTAAGCCTCAATTACGGAAATTAAGGAGCACAACTAGTGTAACCGCCTAAAAAAAGGTGAATTTTAGGAATTTATATTAAAAAAACTAATTTATCAATCAATTCAAAATTTTAGGAATATATTTATACATGTTTTAAGAATACATAGTAAAATTTTTGAAAAAAAAAAATTAAAAATGTTTTAAGTTATCGTCGATCTCAAACGGCGCGACAAAAAAGGCCCTCACTGCTGCTCAGCCTCAGTGCATGTTAGATATTCCATCGTAAATTAAATTAAAAAAAAAAATTTCGTTAAACTAGATTATATTGACTGTAAAATGAACTACGATAAAGAAAAAAAAATAAAAAATTGACAAAATGACGGCGTATTTTAAAAAAAGTCGAATTTTACCCAAAATTTTAGTCGTTTTTGGACTGCCAAAATTCGATTTTTGATCCGATCTAATAATCGACAGTTCATTTTACGGAGAACTATATATAGAGTATGTAAAAAAAATTGATAGTGATCGGATCATTTGTTTTTGATTAATCACTGCAGCAAATTCGGAAAATGCTGTTTCGAGAAAAACTCTTTAAATGGCTGTGACTTAAAAACTATTTAAGATATCGATTTAAAATTTTTGATGTTATTTTTAATCGATATATGAAAAAATTGATCGGTAATCGGTAATCGAAATATGAAAAAATTGAAAATTCGATTTTTTTTTTAAATTTCACACTAGTTGTGCCCCTAACTTTGGGGATATGCCGATATCATACTAATGCAGAGACTTTAATATAAAATTCTCAAAACCATTGCGAATGCTTCTTGGTATGTTATCCTATATGAAAACGGTTAGAACTACTTAGAAAGTTTTTATTAATGAACGATACGCAATAAAATTACGAATAAAGCGATATACAATTAGATAAGTGCATGATACAATTTTTTGAAATGGCCCAATTTTCCTTAAATTTTAAGAGTCTACATATAATTCATTATGAATTTAGACATTTCATTCGTAAAAGATATTACGAAAGGAACACGTAAATCGCCATGTCGGTCTAATGCAGTGATTCCCAACGGAGGGCAATTTAAAAATTTTGGTGATTTGAATGTAATGTAGTATAATATCGGTAACACATTTAACAAAAAGTGCTACTTAGATCTGACTAAGGTGCCCCGTTTTGGTCAGCACAGTCCAAGTTTTTAACGTTGCTTCCCTGGTGTCGGAGTTATGTTTTTTGTCCAGGGTTGACCTGACATTTTAAAAAGCTCAGCTTGAATTTGAATTTTTCTCATTACTTTATAATAAAATTAAAACTAGCCGTCATAAACTGAAAATGATATATGCGATGAACTACTTATATAAAACTGAACATTATGAAAAAGAATGTTGCGGAATGCAAAAATTTTAAGGATCCAAATAGCCCTTCTAGGGGCTTTAAACTTTCATTTTCAAATTTCTGACTGCTCGGCACATGTTTTTTTTTAAGAAAATATTTTTTTGATCAATTGCGTAGTTTTAGTTTAGCGTTCGTTGAAAAATGAAAAATCAAAACAAACATTTTAGTCATATTTTGCATTTTATTTCTGCAAAGGGAAAAACAATAATCCCAAAGGTGAGTTGCTATTTAAGGTGTCGAAGCCTTAATAAATATCAAAATTGGTTTGACCAAAAATATCATTTTGGTGATTTTTCACTCAATGCTGCTCTGATTGGCCAGTTAAAGTTGTGGATGATAGCAATCACCGATTCGGATAATATAAACAATTTGGCTGTGTTTAACCATTTTTGGGGCTTGGTTGGAATTTCTCCACATCTACCAGATAATGCAGACCACGATAACTACAAATTTCCGTTCCGGTCGTAAAATAAAAAATATATGATTTAACAAAAAAAAACATGTACAAAAATTAGATATGATTTCGTTCTGAGTTAAGAAAATGTCAGCTAGCTAAGTAGACTCATTAAAAAATGGCTTTATGAAGAAACAAACCAAATGCCCAAATGTAACCATATGTACAAAATTTGCTATAATTTATTGATAAAAAAGAAAGATTTAAAATAACACAACGTAGAGACTCGAGTTTAAGACTTTGTAAGTTAGAACCTAATATAAAATCTTTGTGCAGCATGCACCAAGCTTAAGTATTCAACATAATTTGTATGTATTTTTCCGTATTTGCAAATTTCTCATAGAAATTTTCTTATTAACAAATCTTAAGCGCTGTTAATTAATGTTAATGAGATTATATAAAAAATGTGTATATAATAAGTGTCCTTTTTGTATGCTTCACGTGTTTCTTATAATCTGCAAAATATTTTATAAAAATTTGAAATACAATAAATTTATTATTTATTTTTTCTTCTTTCAAGGTGCTCTCTCTCTGTATTTTTCACATTGAAAATACTCTTAGATTTTCAACAAGTTTAATTTCCATAATATGTACGGTATTACACGCACAATTTTTTTGATATTACTTATGCAAATCATAACATTACAGGATTGTGTGCAAAGAATAAAACGAGGTTTGTTAAATTTGCATAAGGTTTTGCATATTTATGCTATTCCGGTAATTCGGATTTCAATGTGAAAAAACTTTAATAATAATGAGATTAGATGGAACAATTGAGAAAAGATAGGTGTATACGAATGAATACAGTTTCATATAGTATTAGTAGTAATAAAATTCAAAAGTGATCACGACCCTTGGGCCAAGGGTCCTTGACCATTATATTCGAGAAAGGATTTGGTAGGGCAAACACGCTATGGCTAACTATATCCTGATCGACCCATAACTGCAATTGGAACATAAAAACTCATTAAGAATTGATTTTGTAATTATGTTTTAAAAAAAATATGATATCTAACAACTTTCCTGATCATTGAAATGTGATCTTTATTCGAAGAATTGGTATTTTTTCCTTTTTTGACGCATTATTATATATCATGCTGATTAAGAAAAAATGTACTGCAATATTTATATAAGATTGTAAAAGTATAATACCCTCGGGTAAAAAACTCACATACTAAAATTCACCTTATTCAATGAAATACATGTTTCTAAACTAAAAAAAAAAAATAATTATTAACTAGTACTAACAAGAACTAATTTACTCATTTTTTCAATTTAGCATATATAATCTATTAAAATAAATAAATTTATATAGAAGTAAAATATTACTAAATGAAGTAAAATCATTAACTAAAGTAAGTGAAGTCCCTATTGACACTTAAGACATCAACTATATATTATAAATAATTGCACTAAAAATATGAATACAAAGTTAAATCTTTAAAAAAGTTAACACGATTCTGTTTGAATAAGATAATTCCAGAAAAATAGAAGATCCATTAAGAATGATACAAAATGAATAAATATGAGTCGGATTCTATAAATATCGCAGTACAATCCTGATTTTGCCTGATTCATTCCGTTTATATTCTCGCTAATAATTTCATAAATTATAGCAACATGTTGGTATGCGCGTTGCGTTAACACCGAGATGGTCGCCAGTTTTATTGCCAGTTTATTGGCTTGTTATTTTGGTAAACGCAATATATATAACTTAAATGTGCAGAGAATAAACGGCATTTATTTTTTACTCGAGAGCTTTCCTCCCATTGCACTGGCGAAGATTATTTTTGAATATTCACATTTTTTCTTGGAATTGAATATTTGGACGAGTTCATTTTACGTACACATCACGCGGGAAACGTTGACATATTTGAATATTTGAATAAATTTCGTAAATGTCACTGCATTGAAATGTCGCTCCGGTTTCTTTCTTATCTCAATAAATATATAATGAATATGTTGGAAACGTTTGCATATTCAAATAATGAAATTATTTTCCACAAGAGAAAAGTTGTACGCATGCACGGTTTTGCTAAGCAAGTGCCGAAATATTTTAAAATCTTTGAAGTAAAAGAATTTGCACGAAAAATTCCATTAAGTTAATACGTTTAATCTTTTTCACAAATCTAGATTTATACTTTGAATTACTAAAACAAAAAATCGAAGTGCAAAGTTATAACTTTTTAATAATTCTTTGTTTCCGAAGACGTCAAAAAATTCATTTGTTTTACTAAAATGTTCGCAATTGTTCATCTGATAAATACGTGAATCCGTAACAGAAAAAATTCAACAAAACTCGATCGAATAAATTAAGAGTTTACGAGTTTGCTTTAAAAGTTCCGCTTACTTAGTGAAACCCCACCATTCCCTTCATGCTTCGATGATTTTGAGATGCTGCCTCTTTGTTCCAAAGTGAAAAATGAGATCGTCGGTAATAATCGCATGCATGCAACGTAACTTTAAAAGCATAAAAGTAATAAGCATTAAATTACTCCCGCCTGCGATATTCGAGAGGTGGCTTCTATTTTCTAATGTATGTCCATTTCCTGGATACACGTTAAAATCATTTTATATTTGGTTCAAAACAGTAAAAGAAACACTTTGGATAAACAGATACATTTGAAAAAAAAAGTGTCATAATAAATGTGACCATACGTCCCGGTTCGGCCAGGATTTCCACCTTGTGTTCCGGATTTTTCTAGAAGCCATATTTGTCCAATCTCAGGTTATTTGTCCAGGATTTTCGAAAAGCATAAAATAAAATTAAATCTGCACTAATAGTTTTTTATATTATATTGAACAGCGATCAGAACTTTAACGTTCTATGAGCTGTTAAAAATTCAATTTGTCAGGTCAGTTTTTCATAGAAAGCAAGCAACCCAACCCATCATCTTCATGTGATGATTTTATTATCACAATTTCTATAATATTCATGAATTTTTATTGATTTAGCAACGCCGGGTAAGTGCCATTTACACTTGAAAACATATTGTTATCTATATTTCCAAGTGAAAACCGATGTAACTACCACTTGACATCAGGCTGCCCAAAGCAAATATCGAACTTCGGACCTCTGATTCAAATTCTATACCTCCAGCACTTACCTACAAGAGAGCCATCGTTATTACTTAATGAAATTATGACAACAACTCATCAAATATCTGATAATATTATAAAAACTTATATAAAACTATATGTTAAGTCAGAGAGAATTGTCGAATGCAAGCATCCCAAAAGTCGAATGTAAAATAGTCTCTTTCATAATTTCAAACCTCAAAAACCATGGAAACGACTACCTGACTATCTGGCACAAGTGACAAAACTCGACTTCAAATGAAATTAGTAAAAAGTTTTTACTAAAAACGAATCTTTACAAAACTAAATTATATTATAAGAAAATACATTTATTATGGTATGTATATGAGAAATTTATTCAGAATTTTATATAGGGCTTAAAAGCAAAAGAAAACTTTATATAAAAAAAGGATGTTGTATTGATAGTTAGTATCAGTATTCTAAAAGTAACTTGTTTTATTAAAAAAACTGATTGTTATTGCATTCTGAAGTAGTATTTGTTATTTCAAATCTGTTTTATAATGTTATTGTCTATTATTTATTTAATTTGTCATTTAGCATAAATAGCCCCAAACCACCCCTTCGTCCAGGTTTAGCATAACTGTAAGTTAAAGTCCCAGATTCCAAATTAAAAAAAAAATGTTACACTTATAATTATTAGATGCAACTATTTACTTTCTTGGCCTTCTCGAGAAATTTTCCATACACTGGCTAAGAATGAATTATTGAAGAGAATTTTTGCAACCAAAGCAGAACAAACTTTGAGCACATAGTACGTAAGTGATATTGTTTTCTCTCGATTGGAAAGCCTAGAGGCATGCCATGCTCAGTATCTAGAGCAGTGGAAATTGAATGAGTGAGGTCAGACCCATTTCCCTATAGTTCCTGGATTAAACATAGAAAATTCATAGAATGCATATTCAAGTAATCTAACAGAAATTGTAAGACAGTGTGAATTATTGTATTTGAAAAATCGTTTATTACAGTTAATTGTTTTAAGTATCTCATGGGACGATTCTGCCGGATAACAAATCAATGTTATGAAAAGCCTACGTTATGAAAAACTTTCCATACTAAATTTAACAAAAGCCATGTGGTTGCTTGTGCAGTCAGGCACAAGCAACAGGTTGTCAGATAGAAAACCTAACATAGAAACCGTACTAATGTCAAAAAAAACGATCTTAAATAACAGGGTCTTTCTGACCCAGCTTCATAACATACAAGTGACGTTGCAGTTTATATGTAAAACGCCTGAATGCATAGCAAATACATACATTATATACATTATATAACATTTTGACAATATTCAGTATGATTCAGTAGCATAATGTATAGAAGTTGGAGCGTAACATGGCCTTGCCATAACATTGGTTTGTTGTGCGGCAGAATCGGCCCATCAATTTCACAAAATATAGCTTATATTTGAGTACTATAAATCCAATTAACATTGTCTCTACATCATTCGCTTCAATAAAAATCTTACAATCTTGTAAAAAGTTTTTCTTGAATATTTTCTGAAATAACAAAACGACGTACACTTCGAACTAAAAGAGAACTTGTTTGCATATTCTCTTTCTTTGGTAACGAGCCATTGTCAGCTGAGCTTATACGCCGTGTATTACACGAACCATGTCATAATAGGTAGTCGACAACCAACCAGCGGAATATTTGTACATATTGAAACTGTTATATCTATTCATGCTTCTATCGAACCATATCAAGTTACTGTAGAATATGTGGAAAGACGATACAAACTAAGAGATATTTGAGAAATATCTGGGTACATACATGATAAGCTAAAGTTTTCAATAAGATCAATTTCTTACTCCTATGAGATTACCAAACACACTACTACATATTAATTATAATTTGATAAAAAAATATTCATTTATTCAGATTGCATTTAAAGATGTTTATTAAATTATGGTGATGTTCAATAAAAACAGCTTGACAGATGAAATCATATACCAAAGTAAATGTATTTATCAAGGTTTACCATATACTAATAAAATATTCGTTACATAAATTTTAATTAATGAATTCATATCACAAACAGAATTAATAAATATATTTGCTTTTTCGTTAAAAGAAATAATTACCAAAGAGCATACATAGAAAATATTTTTCAACATTTTCATTAATTAAATTTGATCTCTATATCAACTATAATATATAACTACTATGAATATAAAATATACAAAGTTAATTAATAGAGTTTTGTAATCCATTTGATATACCCGGATTCAAAGATACAAAAATAATACCTGCAAACATGTAATGCATGTTATTAAAACTACTTTTGCGCACAAATCACTCAGATATTTAATTTTTCTCAATATATATAATTCAATATGCTTTTTAGTTGAAATAAATAATTACCAAAGAACGCACATATAGAATATTTTTTAATATTCCAATTTAATTTGATCTCTATATCAATTATAACTACCATGAATGTGAAATGTTCAAAATTAATTAATAGAGTTTTGTAATCCATTTGATATACCTGGATCCAAAGATACAAAAATGATATTTGCAAATATGGAATGCATTTTTTTTTAACTTCCCGTAGGGTAAGTTATTGTAATGGGCCGAAAATCGAAATTGAAATTTTTTACATTTCTCGACGTTTTGAAGGTTTCTGAACATTTTTTCTGGCATACATAAGAAAAAATGGATGTGTGTTGTGTATGTATGTATGGATACAATTTTTCGTCCACGTTTTCGGGCGCACGGATCAACCGTTTTAAATGGTTCAAAAAACATTCGATTCCTATTGATAGGGAGATGTGCTAATTAGTTTTTGGCAAAGGCAGGGCTAGCAGTTACGGAGATAAAGAGCAAAGAGTGCAGAAAATAGAAATCGGGTTTTTGAGAGAACGGAGCATCCGATTTGAATGATCTAAAAAACATTTAATTAGTAATGATTGGGAGAAGTGTTTATTAGTTTTTGGCAAAGGCAGGCCCAGCCATTTCGAAGATACGGAGCTAAATGTGCAAAAAATGGCAGTTTTTGAGAGAACTAAGCGTCCGATTTAAGTGATTCAAAAAACTTTCTGCTTGTCTTAACAAAATAATTGATTTTGGAAAAAAAAATTTTAGTTTCAACTTTTTTAATTTTTTTTGTATATCGAAAATAATTCAGATTTTATTTTCAATTCTGACTATAGTTCTAATATACTTTGAACAAATAATTTCAACTTTGCAATTCAGTTTATATATTTCTTATAAATATTAGACAATGTTACAGTATTTATAATAATATATTTGAAAACATTTAATATTCCTCGAAGATTTCGTTACGGTACGGAAAGTTCCAGCAATTTGCCTTAAAGTACGATGCCATACACCCCACTAGTTTATTCAATGTTCCGCACAGTTTACTCAATAATTAATTTCATTTGACATATTCAACTGTCAATAAAACGTTCAGAAAATTTAAATTTTGAACGCATGGCAGCAAATTTTGAAGAAGCATCTGTAAATTTAAAAAAACAACAGATTTATACCACGACCCTTATTCTTATAGAAATTGATTTGTTTTCCGAAACATACTAATAAATTTGAGTCAATCTGGCTATTCAGTAATCTATATGTTACTTCCCTAAATTCTCTACTTAATATCAAAATAAGTAATGTTCAACTACAAAAAATAAACTTTTCTCTCTGTGCTCAAAGTACAGATTCTTCTAATTAGTTGTTACTGAAATATGACATAAAACAATTACAAGTCTGTTATACAGATTTTTTTTAGAATAAAGGGCCGATTCTGCCGTAAAATAGACCAATGTTATAGGAAAGCTATGTTTTCATATAAAGTGGTACTACTAAAATCTGCCAAATCTATGTGGTTGCTTTGAGATATGGCTTGATATATGATATATATGAATATGAATGAAGTTGCAGTTTATGTGTAAAACGCCGCACAGCAAACGATCACACAGCAAATACATAGCGTTTTGACAGTATTTAGTAGCATTTTGTATGAAAACTGGAACGTAACATAGCCTTGGCATAACATTGGTCGATTTTAGGGAAGAATCGGCCCATAAGTATGCAATAAACACAAGCAACGATAGAAGAAGCTTGCAAAATGCATAAAGCCAATACATTTACTTTTTTCAGTATCCTATACTGTTCGTTCATAGTAAATAATGGCAATAATGAAAAAATGGCTTACGATTAAAAATCTATTAATCTCATAATTCATCCTTTCCATTACCACCAAGGTATATCCCGGTACGTATTTAAAATAATAATTATCTTATAATAATTACATACAAAATGTCCTTCAAGCGAGGTATGATTAAGCATCGGCGCTCGGCGTGCGGTAGAGCAAGCCCACAATCTGTCGTTTTATTAATATTACGATGCCCGTACATGGCACAAAAGACCGTATATGTCATTTACCCATTATGCAAACGGTATTCAAGAGGAACAATGGCCGAGCGTTTACTATTAAGTAAATTTCAATGTCGCTATGTAGAAATATTAAACAGTGGCTTTTCACTATTGCGCAAAGTCTCTCTCGCCAAAGTTTGTCTCGCGGGATCCGAGCAGCGCCTATTGAAATAACAGCTCGTGCAACAACAATGACAACACCTTCGTGTCCCAGCGCCGTTGTCAAGATCTCCAACAGGCCTTGAAAACGCCTTCAAAGAAGGTCTAGGTATCGGCAAAAACCACAGCTCGCACGCCGTGATCATTTAATAAAATGTGCGTCGCCTGTTCGTTAAAAACATTATTGTGATAAATTATGTACTTTTACAAGTCGTACGAGAATGACTCGAATAGACTAATATTAAGTAAAATTAGTGATGGATGTCATCGTGTCTTAAGGCAAATTGCTGGAACTTCCCGTACCGTAACAAAATATTCGAGGCATATTAGATGTTTTTAAATAGATTATTATAAATACTGTAACATTGTCTAATATTTATAAGAACTAGCTGTAAGTGGAATTCTGTCTTAAGGCAATTAAGGCATCGTGCCTTAAGGCAAATTGCTGGAACTTCCCGTACAAAACATTATTATTTTTTTAAAAACGATTTACATTTTTGAAAAAATTTTACTTCGAAAAAATAAGATTTGTGAGAAACTATAAATAAGACAAAAAATTACTTTTTTTTGAAAAAAAAAAATTAAAAAAAAAAAATTTTTTTTTTTAATTTTTTTTTTAAAAAAAAAAATGTTTTCTTTATTTTGACATATTTTGCAAGATCTAAACTTTTTTTCAAAGTAATCGTACTGCTTTAACTGCATAAAGAAGAAATATCAAAGCGCGTAAGCGCTGCGTCGCCGTCTAACGCGTAAACATTGGTACGGAACCCATAGGAATGTAAACAAAATTTATACTTATTGTTAAAATCTCTATAAAATATCTGATAATTTGATGTGCATATGTCTAATGATCATTTTTGACCGCCAAATGGCATTTTTTTTTACTTTTTTCATTAGATCTCCGAAACCGCTAGACCTGCCTTTATGAAAATTTGATCGGTTCTTCACCTTGTCAATAAAAGTGAAATGTTTTCTGAATTATCAAAATCGGACGCTCCGTTTTCTTAAAAACTGAGTTACCGTTTTCGGCACTTTTAGCCCCGTATCTTCAGAACGACTAGACCTGCCTTCGCCAAAAACTAATCAGCACGTCTCCTTATCAATACGAATCAAATGTTTTTTGAATTATTCAAATCGGTTGATCGGTGTTCCCGAAATCGTCGACGAAAATTTGTATCCGCACATACATACACACACGCACACACACACACACACACACATCCATTTTTTCTAGGGTATGCCAAAATATTCAGAAACCTTTGAAACGTC
This sequence comes from Ctenocephalides felis, assembly GCF_003426905.1. Taxonomy (NCBI): domain Eukaryota; kingdom Metazoa; phylum Arthropoda; class Insecta; order Siphonaptera; family Pulicidae; genus Ctenocephalides; species Ctenocephalides felis. The sequence continues at coordinate 178,469,832 of NW_020538040.1, read as the reverse complement.
GAGAAATGCAAAAATTTTCATTTTCGATTTTTTTGCGATTACTATAACTTGCCCTACGGGAATTTAATTATATAAACTGAATTGCAAAATTAAAATTTATTTAAATTATATAAGTGAGCTTTAGAATTTTAACCAGAATTAAAATTAAAATCTGAATTGTTTTCGATACACAAAAAAAAATCCCCAAAAGCAATTGTTTCATTAACACATCCTGAAAGTTTTTTAAATCATTTAAATCGGATGCTTAGTTCTCTCAAAAACTGCCATTTTTGCACATTTAGCTCCGTATCTTCAAAATGACTGGACCTGCCTTTGCCAAAAGCTAATCACCACTTCTGCCCATCATTACGAATTGTTTGTTTTTTGAATCATTCCAATCGGATGCCCGTTTCTCGCATAAACCTTAGTGTCCATTTTCTGCACACATTGCTTCATATATTGAAGCAGCTATTCCAGCAGTAGGAATCGATTGCTTTTTCAATCAATCAAATCGGTTGGTCTCGTCGACAAAAAATTGTATCCACACATACATACACACACATCCATTTTTTCTGAGGTATGCCAAAATGTTCAGAAACCTCTGGAAAATCATTTTCGGTTTTTGGCCCATTACTAGAACTTACCCTACAGGAATCAAAAAAGAACATGTGTTTGAAAAATTTTCAAACATTTGAAAAATTAGAAAAAATCGTCATTTTTGAACATTTAGAATTTTATTTTTGAAGTTTCCATTCATTTTGAAATTTCCGAGAAACTCGCACTAAAATGACAGCGCAATCGCGCTGCATCGATGTAAGTCGGTTAAACATGTAAACCTTGTAACTGCCATAAAAATGTAAACAACATTTGCACTTCTCAATTTCTCTATAAAATATCTGAAATATTTGAATCATTCGGACGCTCTGTTCTCTCAAAAACTGAATTGCCATTTTTTGCACTTTTTTATTAATATCTATATAAAATATCTGATATGTTTGAATCATTCAGACCCTCCGTTCTCTCCAAAACTGAATCACCATTTTTTGCTATTTTTTGCACTTTTTTGGAATCTTCACCAAAATTTGATTCACCAAAAATTGATCAGCACGTCTCACCGTTAAAGGAATCAAACGTTTTTTGAATCATTCAAATCTGTTGATCCGTGCTCTCAAAATCGTCGATTAAAAATTGTATCCGACCATACACATACACACATATATGCACACACATAAATCAACTTTTTTTAAGGTATGCCGAAATGTTCAGAAGACCTTGAAACTGCAAGATATGCTGAAATTTTCATTTTCGATTTTTTTTGCGATTACTACAACTCACCCTACGGAAAGTTAATTAATACTCCTAATTGACAAATAATGTTGTCAAAAAGTGAAAATATGAAAATGGTAGAGATTGTAATAAAATCTTCTGCTTGAAAGAAGCCTCCATTAGAAAATGTATTTCTAGACTCGCAAAGGCACACATGCACAACCGTTTTCTAAAAATTTCACCTGATATGCTTCTTAATAACATTGGCGCGGCCAGTGCCAAAATAATTATCTTACTTTATTTATGAATTGAAAATGTGTTTCGTTTGACAAATTTATAATAAGCTAGAGTAGGTCTTTCCAAGTATGGCTGACCTACAATTTCATACCAAGCAAACAATGTTAACAGTATTGTAGAGATGCAGTAAAACTAATTAATATGTATTAATTTTGCAGAAAGATTGTGTACGAATGAATTTTATGAAACTTACTAATATTGACAAAATTGGTATTCGAAAACAACTAAATAAAATTACCGGCAATCAGAAAGCAAAATGTTTTTGAATGATGAAATTTGTTGCCAAAAGTCTTTCCTCCAGGCAAAACAAAAATTTAGTCGATTATGAATAACAAATATCAATCCGCGACTTGACGTTACCTTTCGGACGTTAATTAATATATACTTAATGTTATTCCAAAACTTGGAAACATTAATAATGATTAAAAGTAAATAAACCCTCCAAACTTTAGGAATTCTTGTTACCGCGGCGACTTTAAAATAAACCGCAAAACCAGAGGATCTGCTGTGTTCACCGCAAATGTAAATAAAGTAAATATAGATGCAAACGCTTCATTTCTCCAAAATAAACGAAAGCTCTTTTGTGTTAGGCGTTCATGCGTGTTTGTTTTTGGGTTAAATATATACCTCTACATTCACATGTGCATGACGGGATCATATTTTCTACCTGAATGTAGAACTTTAAATTTAGACAAAATTATCGGCTTGTAGCCGTGCAAAGATTTTTGAATCCTTTCGGAAAGCCGTGAATTGTATCCGGGCGTTAAAATGACTCTTGCAATAATTATAGTACAGTATTAAAGGAGGCCAAATATTGGTATCGGTAAAATACACACTCGGACAGAATGTTAAGTAATTTAATGAATTCGACCTTCAATTCCTACTAGCATTTAATTTGTACTCGCAGATCAAAAGCCGATGATGCAGGCAAGTCAATATCAATTACGTAGCATAGAATACATAAGCCAAATTAGAAACTTTAGAAATACGATACAAAGTTCTTAGAACCCTGAAAATGATACAAATAAAATTAATAAATATTGCAAAATTTTGCGATATTAAATTGAAAAATGATTCAAACGTATTCATTTAAGAGTTCAAACGAAATGAAGCAAATTAAAACGTATGATATGAATCATTGTGTATAATTAAACATAAATCTGCTGCGCATTAATTATTCGCTTTAAATTAACAATATTTGATAAACAAATAACATATTGATTAACGAGTGAACTATTCCTAAACAACTATTGTTTTCGTAATAAATTGTGATATAAAAAATAGCGCAGTTTCTTGTTTCATATTTTCCCGAATAAGTTGTGTTTTATAACAACAACATGGTTATATTCCGCAATAGAGCAACTGAATATACATAATTATACGTCGACATACAGAAAAGAGTCTACGTTGTGTATGATTAGTATATTTTCTACAATAAGCATGGGAAAATAATATCGGCTAAACGCATTGTTCGACCACACATAGAGAGTCCTAATGATCGTGAACAATTGGAACAACAAAAGATTATATCCGGCATCATTACTAATTCACTATGTTATACAGCTGGTCTTCACAATAGCTAAATGAAAATAAATAATAAATAACATGTAAAATAACTGAATGCTTTTTTCACATTTTATCCATTTTACACATTTCATTAAATAGAGAAACCTCGAAATATTTTGATAATAATTCAATTAATTTTGCGTTTATGTTATAGTAATTATCATAATTAACACTTCATATATAATTACGTTCAATTTTAGTATGTAAATAATGTATGGGAAAGTTGACGCATCTACTCAAAAACGTTATGATAAAATTCGAAAGTACATATATAAAAATATACATTATAGTGCTATATAAACAGAAAAAAATATACAGGGAGCGTTAAATGTTTATTTAGTTCTACATTATCGAAGGATAATTATCGTCATTGGATGGATAGTCATATCATAATGAATACAAAAATAGGAAGCATCAATTATAACCATCATTACTACTAAATTTGTATCCACAACAACATTGAGTGTTATAGTTAAGAACGTGGACTAACACGAACTAGTCCCAGGTTCAATACCAAACTCGACCAACTCTATATCTAGCAGTATGATATCAAATTTCCACTTGATATCTGATGTTTTATAAGTCTCAAATATGAACAGAAGTGAAATTCGCCTTTCGGGAGCAGTAACAACTAAGTAAACATTAAGTTGCACTATGCGATGACATTGAACAAGTCGTAAAATAATGTTATCTAGGATTACAAAGTCACATTGAAGCGAGCTGATAAAAAGGCTTGCAATGACTCGTAGTTTAGTTTTCATAAAGTTCAGATCCAATATTAGTTAGGCAGTCGTATTTTAGTTAATCATACTCAATCATATTCAAGTTCAGTTGATAAAGTTATGTGCAAGGTGTACAAGAAAGGGGCCGTTCAAGTATTACGTAAGCACTATAGGGGGGCAGGGGGGTTATTGATTTCTTATTTTGGGTGACATTTTGGTGACAGCTTTGCTTACTTTTGCTGACAAAGGGGGATGAGGGGTAGGGTAAATAATTGTACTAAATTTGCTTACGTAATACTTGAACGATCCCAAATCATGAAAAAAACTAATACATCCGACGTCTTTATCTGTTTTACTGATCAGACTCCACAGGTAACAGCTTTGTTAGCAAAGAACAACAATATACATATTTAATATATCAATCTGTACAGAGAAAAAATAAGTGGTCGACCGCAGGGTTGCCCTCTTGACAAAAATACTAGATTAGGATGTACGAGGCTTACAGAATTCATAGAATACTTAGCTTTCATCGATGTAAAAAAAATTTACAATTACTATTACAATTTTACAACAATATTCAACATACAGAAGTAAAAATCAAACAAATTAAAATGTAAATTTCGAGGTTCAAAGTTAAATAGAGAATCGTTTATTGTTTTCAGAATAATTTGATTATTAATATGGCAGGATTGGAATTAATAAGGAATTATCAGCAAATACAAAATACAAACCAATTTAGGTATGAATTCGCAGACATGCATAAATTATATTGGAAGTAGTAGCACGTGCATAATTTTTGCATTTCACCTTATTTGGAGGTTAAATGCGTAGCTTAAATTATAAAAATTGAAACTAAAATCCATTTCCAAAAAAAAAAATCCAAAAAGCAGCTCATATCACGTGAACCAAACAAAATATACTATACCATGAATTATTCAAGCATGAATTTTCGAGGTTTTTCCACGAAAGATAAATAGCTCGCAATCGTACCGAAATGTGGCGCAATTTAGACTGCTTCGCATATGAGCGGATGCAATCTGCACATCAGTCGGCTAAAACAGAGGAACTGATTGGGTACGCATAACCTAATCTCACGTATGATAATTGTTTAGTCTATGTACTCATACACCGAATAGTTTGCTCGGAGACTATTAAAAAAATATTCTGCATATTCTAATACTATGGAGCAGACGTTCGTAACCATCGTGTCGAAAAACAGAACACACGAAAAGTAGTGTATAAGCTGTGAATTTGATTTTCATTCTAGTTTAAAATTGTGTATTCAAATATGAGCTCTATAAAGATATTAATAGTGTCAAATGATATGATATAATGATAGTGGGAGGAGATAGGGGCTTGTTGTATAAGTTTTTTTTTTTCAAATTATATCACGAGATCCACTGATTATATTTCTACAAAATAAAGAACAGATGCTATAACTTTTCCTCTACCAAATCCAGTAAACATAATTCCACAGCTATCGTTCAATACTTCAAAATTAACCATGTTCTAGAAAAAGTGCTGTTTGAGGATAGTTGTAACAACTACAAAAAGAACGAAAATAATACTTCTGATAATTAATCCTTTACTTATTTTCAAGAAAATTGAGATTTGGCTATGTAATTCTTTTCATAAGTTAACCTAAACGATTATTAATGCAAATAAAATATATAGGGTCTTCTGTATCACAATTTACATGTGCCCATTTTTTACAAACTACCCCCGAGGTAGTCAACTAACTCCAGGTGTGACTTTTTTGCATTAATCAAGATAATTTTTTGAACAATTTAGCAGTCACAAAAATTGATACACGTTATTAAAGATCGATAACTTAAGATAGATGAAAGCAAATTGAGATATATAAAATTTGAAATTAGTCGATATTAACAAAAACCGAAATTTTATGATAGTACCTTATATATTACATGTCAAAAAAGATAGACCTGCACAGTTCTGTATATTACGTCGGCTTGCAAGGCAGTAGCAATAACAATAATATGCAGGACGGTTTACATGTCCAACTGAAACAAAAAATATTTTAACATCGTTCAAGATTCTACTGAAAAACGCCTGTTACTACTTTTCCTGTTACAAAAAGGCTCCCTAGGCTCCCTTAAACGATACTTACTACTGAATACTATCAGTATATCTGCTTCATTAAAATTTTCAAAATCTTCAATTCTAATTTTTAGCAAATCTAAGAAATTTTTTTTTTTTTAATCTATGAGATTATTTGGAGTGCATGTTCCGTTGAAGTGAAACTAATTTTGTTTTACTTTAGTCGAGAGCAAACAAGTAATTACAATTAATAAACAAAATAATAATTGTATTAATGAATGACGACATTCAGAACCCGGAAGAACAGTTCCAATTCTTAAATTCCGCTGTATAATATTATCCGCCTAGTTTTATTGAGAGTTTATAGATACCCGAGTGCAGACAGTTGGGATCTCTGATAAAACGATTTTAAATAGTTTCCTAGTATAAACGGTTAATCTCGTTAAAAGTTTAACGACGTAGCGATACAACTGACTTATTTCATTAAAACTCAATTGAGTGCTCGTTAATTAGGATAGTTTTCTTTCTTTGTGCGCGGAGCAGATACGGCACGGGACAACGAATGAGTTATCTTCAACTTGTTGGCCGCGGAATAAGAAGGCCCTTTGGGAACTACGGAGAGTTCAGTAATTTATTTCAATTACTATATTTGACGTTATTATGTTAATTTAATAAGCACGAAGGCATTTCTAGATGATAAACCTTATTTTTTTTTAAATATAAGTAAGTCACTATATACCAAAAACTATCAAGGAAGTGCTGATTTATGAAAGTAAATAACTTTATTCCGTAGTGCATTGTATATTTTCATTAATGACATTTTGTCTTTTTTCAAGCAGCATCATTATCCAACTTCATAAAACTTCTGGTTTTTTATTAGCAAAAAACTGAATTAGGTACAACTTGACACCACAAGAATTATTGGATTGCGTTTTCCATTCAAAAAATTTTGTAAAGGTCGAAACAAAAAGTAATGTGAGGAGCAAGGATAGGACTATTTGGTGGATATGGCAAAACATCCCAACTAGGCTCCAATAATTTTTGCCAAGTAGCCAAAGATATCTAATATCAATAATGGAATAAATCACTCTTTGGATTTGTCAATTTACCCCTCTTTTTTAACTGAGGTGTTTAATTTCGTTAGTTGTTCAATGGAGACATCGGAATTGATCGTTGGATCTATTAAGAGTAAAAGTAAAGAATTCATTTCTAATCAACTTCAACTGGACGACCAGAGCGTTTTTTTTATCTTTGAGTGAAAAGTCACCAGAACGAAATTTAGCAAACCAAGATTGGCACTGGCATTTTTAAGGCCTTGTCACCACAAATAGCTCATAACTTTTTGTAAGCTTAAGATGCCTCTTTATCTTTGCAGAAATAAAAAAGCAAAATATGATAAAAAAAATCGATTTGATTTTCCATCTTTCGATGAACACCGAACAAAAACCTTAATCGATCAAAAAACTCTTTTACAGATTGACAGCCAAATCGCCTACTATCTAATAATAAAATGTAATTTAAATTCAGGAAACCTAAAAATTCAATTGAGACTATCTAAGCTGAAAACCGTACTAAGTTACCGTTACATATTTGAAGTTCGACTTTCCCAGTATTGATCACTATAAAAAAAAAAACATTTTTTGTGTGTAATACGCGTTAAAATGTACCCCTTAACTTTACACAGTGCTTTGCTATACAAAAATATACCTAAAAATATATGACTTTTTTTTAAATGTGTGCTGATAATTCTTCATACAGCAATTGTTATTCATTTAAATCTTGATAGGAATGAAATACTATATCAATATAGATGCTATAAAAGCTCGACATCGCAGTCTTCATGCAGAATAATTTATATTTACCAAGACCAAATCAATTACTCCCTGTTATTGTCAAATGGATTACACTTACTAGTGTCGTCATGAGCTTGCACAATTAAACTACTACGTAAAACATCTTCATCTAAGTATTTTCTTTTCAAAAATTGACTACTACGAAAAACATATTCATCAAAGTATTTTCTTTTTAAAAATTTATGATCAGAGTAAGAAAACCTCTGGAATATAATTAGGATTTAGTGGTAAGACCGAATTTGTAATTTTTCTTTATTCCCTTTAATACTTATACTTCTGTTATTTAGTTACTTTGATTCCGAACAGAATTTGTAACCTGGCCTAGGTTCGGCCTGTGTTGATTTGAACCGGAGGATTAGAATGGGGTTTAAATCTTGACATGCAACATCAAAGAGAATTTATGCGTACACGTTGCGATATAATATAGCGTGTATTAGAGTGTAAATTTTAGCCAAAATACTATTTCATCTAAGCTCGTTATAACCGACCCAATTCCCTAAAACAACCACTGTAGAATTTACAAAAATATTGAAAATACCGCTTCCAATGTTATTATTAGAATCGTAAGAAATTAATTTGAACAGCGTCAAAAAGTAAACTTCTTCTGCCAAGCCAAACATCGCGCTGATCTCGTTAATCAAAGATGTTTTAACCCAACATTGGATTTTCGCAACCGAAGTGCTGTGATATTTACCGATAGCAGCAAACAATTTTCTATCTCGAGGACAAAAAAAACACGGGTCGACGGATAATGAAAATCATCGATCCACTGAGTTCTGTATCATGAAAACAATCAAGTGCAATGACGATGACACTGTATAATCATACATGTAACAATGTACGTTATTAAACAGAGAGTGTGGCGCCGAGTTGGCGATATGGACGACAAAGGGTGCGACAGACACACGCGTCGATCACTGCTAATAACTGCTTTGCCACATCGATACATTAAAATCGAGACTTCATATTGTTTCAATTTAATTCAGTGAACGAAGTAAAAAAATAAAAGAATTTCAAATAGCTCAAAATGATTATCTATGAAACGATTATAATAAACCTTTTGCACTCTACTGATACCTATACGGTGACATACTACATCTAACCACGGAAGTGTTAAGCGCAAAAAGTTAAAGTAAAAAATCACAATGCAGTTAACTGCAATTTCAAACAATCTGAATATTAAACTACTATAAATGTTGGAACAAAAAAACTTGATTGGCTACTCTACAAAATTGCAAAATAAGTTCTATACGAAATCCATAATTTTAACAACCTTTTTTGAACTATTACAATAATTCTTGTCCCCACTGCTCATATTCATACATGAAAAATCAAGTCTAGTATGAAAATTAACTAGTCGTGCATAACATCGGCAAATTTATGGAACTTCCCCGTACCGTAATTTAGGTTTCTAAAAGCTTTAATTTTTTTGAAAAGTTTGAAAAATTTTAATTTTTTAACATTGATAATTTTTAAATTTCCAAAACGATCACGCTGCGTTTTAGAGATGAAATATAGAAGCGCGTAAGAGTGGTAAAATTGTACTTATTATTAAAATCTCTATAGAATATCTGATAATTTGATGTGCATATGTCTAATAATCATTTTTAACCGCCAAATGACATTTTTTAAAATCTTTTTATTGGATCTCCGAAACAGAACTTGTTTTTCCAAAAATTTAATCAATTTTTCTTTCCGCAAATACAAGTAAAATGTTCTTTGAATCAATCTAATCGGATGCTCGGTTCTATCAAAAATTGAATTGCGATTTTTTGTCCCATATCCTCGAAACAGTTGGACCTGCCTTTGCCAAAAACTAATCAACAATTCTCCCTATCAATAGTAATCGAATGTTGATTTTTTAATGTTCAAATCGGTTAATCCGTGCTCTCAAAATCCTGGACAAAACGCACGCACACACACATTCGTTTCTTCGAAAAAATACCAAAATTTTCAGAAACCTGCCTTTGCCAAAAACTAATCAGCACGTTTCCTTATCAATAGTAATCGAATGCTTTTTTTAATCGTTCTAATCGGTTGATCCATGCTCTCGTAATCCTGGACAAAAGATTGAATCCGCACATACATACGCGCGCACGCACACACACACATTCTTTTCTTCTAAAAAATACCTTTGAAACAAAGAAATGCAAAAATTTTCATTTTCGTTTTTTGCGATTACTATAACTTACACAACGGGAAGTTAATTATGATTTCTTTCATACACATAGCTTCGAAACGGGAGCTCATAAAGCAGAGAGCAAGTTCATTATGTAGAAAAATGAGCTTAAATGCAAAAATTATAATGTTTTATTACGGTGTGCAACCATAAATGGTTTTAACCAGTTTATTTCGAAATAAGTGATTTTTTTTAATTAAGATATTAGTACTATAAATCTAACTTTTAAACATAAAAACATATCCCTGAAAATTAAAAAATCAGTTCTGGCAAAATTAATATCGCTATGTTACAATTTGTGCTTTAATTTATTTTGTTTCACTGAACTATACAGCAGGTGTACAAAGTACCAATTTATCATATGCAAAAAAGCGATATTGAAGTAATTAATATTACTATTAAATTGACTAACTAAAGATACAACATAAATGCATTTTTGAGAGAAATCATAAAACCGACTACCATAACAAATAACACTAAAACGCAAATAACTTTTCTTATAGATAAATTACAAAAAAAAAAGTTAAGACAATAAATAAAAGATAATTTTGTCGTTTTTTTACCACGTTTGAAGCTAAGCAACAATGTCTGAAGAATATTACTAAATATTTTCGGAGTATAAAATCTATAATAAGCATGTTTTCACTCCCATGAGCGCACATGAAATTTATTAGTCATTAACACAAAGAGGCCGTAATGAAAAAGCGACACTGTTAAAACGCCCACGAAGCCTCAGTTTCAAATAATTGAACTAACATCTGATATTTCTCACATGTGCGACAAGTGACAGCATTCGACACAGTTTTACGATGTTACGAAATATAACATTTTTATAGTAAATTTGGTTCACGACATACTGTCATATACTCTTTTTTCACATTTTTATGAACTGACCCCGGTATGACAAAATGTTTAACATGAATCATGGTTTCATGACGTTGGGACCGCGTGACAGTGTAAACGTGACTAAATATTAATTATGCATGCATTTTCTGGGTCCCATACCTAAGGCTCAAACATGCAAATATATACCTCAATGTAAAATGTGGATAACATCTAAAAGGAATGACGTACAAGCTATTTTGTGCAGAGTTCCAGTTTTAAAACCCTTGGCACCCGAAAAATAAAGTATTTATTTCTTTGATTTTGTTAACCCTCTATGGACCGAATTTTTGTTTTACACCTAAATAAATTGGGGGAAAAAATCGATATTTATAAGCCAATATATGCAAATGAAAAACAAAAATTTCTCTTCATGCAATTTTTTGGTATAAATGAATGACTTTGAAGTCACAGTGGTCTATAATGTTCGCATTTCTGAGTATGGAAATGTTATTTCAGCTTGAAAAATCCAACAATGGTCAAAAATATTGAGATTTGTTGTCTTCAAAAATATTGAGATCTCACGGATCTCACAAAAAAGACAATTATTTGGTAAGATACCGAAAAATTCGGAATGTAAAAAAGGCCCATAAAGGGTTAAGTTTAGTAATATATTTGCCAAATTTAGGATAGTACTAAAAAAACTGCAAAACATCAATTGATCCAAAATAATCAAAAACTAGTGGTGTATGGCTTCGTGCTTTAAGGCAAATTGCTGGAGCTAAACGTAATGAAAAATTCGAGGAATATTAAATGTTTTCAAATAGATTATTATAAATACTGTAACATATATATTTACAGAAAAGTAAATAAACAAAACTTAAAATAACATGGAAATAAAAAAAATAAATAAAATCACCCCAAAATCATTCGTTTCGTGGACACAAGAAGAAAGTTTTTTTAATCATTCAAATCGGATGCTTAGTTCTCTCCATAGATAAATAAGTATATGGTTCTCTCAAAAACTGCCATTTTTTCATATTTAGCTCGGTATCTCCGAAATACCTAAACTGCCTTTGCCAAAAACTAATCACCACTCCTCCCCGTCATTACAAATTGAATGATTTTTAGATTTTTCAAATTGGATGCTCCGTTCTTTCAAAAACCCAATTTCTATTTTCTGCACTCTTTGCTCCGTATTTCCGCAACGTCTGGACATGCCTTTGCCAAAAACTAATCAGCACATCTCCCTATCAATAGCAATCGAATGTTTTTTGAACCATTTAAATCGGTTGATCCATGCACCCGAAAATGTGGATAAAAAATTGTATCCATACATACATACGCACACACACATCCATTTTTTCTGAGGTATGTCAAAATGTTCAGAAACCTTCAAAACGTGGAGATATGCGAAAATTTTCATTGTTAAAAAAAATTATCCTACTACTATACTTGAACCTGTGTAAACAAAAGAATTTCTATACATTTTAAACTATGTGATAAACGATATTTGCAAAATTAAACTAATTATCAGTCTAAATTAATACATTAATTCAAGCAGCATTAAACAAATGCTAGTTGATACATTTAATTCTTGAATAATCAGTGACAAATTAAAATTTTCAAGCTTTTAATCTCAATTATATGCGTAAGCGGTACCCTTATAATTTTATAGCTGGCAATTAAAAGCTATATTTTACCAGTCATATCTCATACAGATTTTAATAAAAATTATAAATTCCCCGTTTATATTGACTACTCAAGATAAAATGATATTATGAGTAATACTTCGAATTTCAATTGGTTTCAAAACAAACAAAATAGAATTCTATGTATGTTGACTTAATCTATCCTGTAGATATTAATATTGAATTATTTAAAAATTTAGTAGTCATTATCAAATTGGGTTATCAAGTTAAATATCAAATTAGTAATTATTCCAATTCAACTTTTATATACATTCTTACATTACAAAACATTCACAGGTAACAAAATCTGGAAAAACATAACACATGCAACAGATAACGCGCATTCTTTCCCACCAGATTATCCTGCAAAACCTTGGGAATTATCTTTATTAGTAAATTCAGGAATGAAATATTAAACCGAACAAGAAAATAATACGAATCAGTTAAATATTTATGTAAAACAATTACGACAATCATATTTTCAAAAATACTCATGTGACGTATTTATTTTTTATTTTTTTTTTATTTTCGAACAGCAATCAGAACCTTACGTCCTATAAGCTGTTGGGCTGAAACTTCTCCTTACTTCGTATTTTTAGATGTCAACCCAAAGATTAATCCATCCATATTTGATGATTTTGTTATTAGAATTAATCTAATAGGGCTGACTTTTTATTGGTGCAGCAATGCCGGGCAAGGGCTATTTTCACTTGGAAACATATTGCTATCTATATTTCCAAGTGAAAATCGTTGTCACTGCTGCCTGACAACAGGCTGCTCGAAGTGGGTATCGAACCCAGGACCTCTGAAACAAGTCCCGTCGATCTTAACCGCTTACCTACGGGCGAGCCCAAAACCAAAATTAAAAATATAATTTTAAACCATAATTTGAATTTCATTTCTGATCAGTTTTAAAAATTAAATAAAAATCCAAGAAAGAAAGATTGAAGAATTTGATAAAAATATTTTGGTGGAATGATACAGCAATGTATTACCATTGTCATAATTTATTAATGCAGTGTATTATCAACTTCGCTAAGGGTAAGTTATAGTAATCGTCCAAATATCGAAAATAAAAATTTCTGCATATCTTTACGTTTCAGAAGTTTCTGAACATTTTGGCATGCTTTACAAAAAATGTTTGTGTTACAATTTCGGGCGTGCGGATTCAAAACACTATCATTCCATATTTTTTGCTAGTTTTTTTATAGTTTTATCTAATTCTACTCGCAAAGATTTTCCTGTACAATTATACTTATTCAAATTCCGAAATATCGTTTTTATATCAATTATTTTGATTACAATGCATAATTTTTACTTGAACAACTGTGCAAATGTTATTGTAAAATGGAAAAAACGGATTGTATGTCTCTATTCAACTACGTTTGCGAAATTTGATGCTTGTGAAAAATTTTAATTTTTCACTAAAGTTATAATGAAACATTACATTAGTCTAATAGTATTAGAAGCCAATAGATGTTTTTTTTTTCAACACAAATATTGAACAACGAATGTATTTTGTAATTTTTGCGAATTCTATGGTACATTTGTGATAAATTAGGTAAAATGTAGGTTTTTGTAATTTATGTATCTGTTTTTTTTTTCTTTCTATAAAATGGGGTTTTATATACAGTAACCGAAACGTATTTGTCACACAGTAATTAGAGCCTTAACGGTGGCCATTAAATGTCTGGGCAATTTAATTTAATTATAAAGTAGCGTGTCATTTGTCTTTCCCATAAGTATTTTTTTCTGTTCGCAAGTAAAACTTTACCATTTGAAATATTGCGAATTCGACTAATTCATGCAATCAATGATAATTGTGTATTAGACTATTTAAAAACACAGGTTGGAATATATATAAACATATCATATCGATTTATTCTCTAATGGTTTTGTGTATCTTCTGGTGCAAATAATTTAGTGGTTTTAAAGCTCTAATGATAATTTATGGGATTAATAGTAAATTTATGAACATTCTTATGAAATGAATTTCCCTATGGATAAAAAATCTTCGGAGAAACGAGGTCGTAACTTCGACATATTGCAATATGTTTTTATATGTAATGAATATTTTCTTGGTTATTCATTTTCATGAATTGCCGGCTTGTCTTGATTTATTTATATTAATATTAAATATATTGAAAAAAAAAATTGAAAAAGAAAAGTTAAAAAAAAATTATTTTTTTCCAAAATCAATTATTTTGTTAAGACAAGCAGAAAGTTCTTTGAATCATTTAAATCGAACGCTTAGTTCTCTCAAAAACTGCCATTTTTTGCACATTTAGCTCCGTATCTTCGAAATGGCCGGGCCTGCCTTTGCCAAAAACTAATAAACACTTCTCCCAATCATTACTAATTGAATGTTTTTTTAAAATCATTCAAATCGGATGCTCTGTTCTCTTAAAAACTCGATTTCTATTTTCTGCACTCTTTGCTCCGTATCTCCGTAACGGCTGGACCTGCCTTTGCCAAAAACTAATCAACACATCTCCCTTTCAATAGGAATCGAATGTTTTTTGAACCATTCAAATCGGTTGATCCGTGCGCCCGAAAACGTGACTGATCCATACATACATACGTGACGTGATCCATACATACATACACACACACACATCCATTTTTTCTGAGGTATGCCAAAATGTTCAGAAACCTTCAAAACGTCGAGAAATGTAAAAATTTTCAATTTCGGTTTTCGGCCCATTATAATAACTTACCCTACGGGAAGTTAAAAATAGCAGCTATGATTTAATTTTTTACTAAATTGCTTTAGTAAGTTGCTAGCGTTAGTACAAATATTTTGAATCTTTGGGAGTTCTATTTTACATTACATTTAAAAATGTAAATACCTTTTTTTTAATGTTCAGTGAACAATAATAAAACAGTAAATTCAAGAAGTTCTGTAACCAAATAATTTTAACGCGTTAATCGCCATGTCAGTCATATGTGTCTGACGCTAAGAAGTTCTACATGAAACATATATGCCTGTCGATTTGATAAAAGAAGAAAAAGTTTCACTATAGTTTAAGTCAGGGCCATGTCAGTCATATATGTATTACATAAAAAATAATATTTTTACAGAAATTTTAGAAAAAAAAATTTTTTCTTTGATACATCAAATTTCATTGATACATTTTCAACTAAATTATCAAATAATGTAACCATGGCCAATGCAAAAAAAATTCATGATATCATCGTGTTTAGTTTCAATTTTATAAAACAACAAACTTGCACAAAATATTTCATTATCAATTGATCTAATATTTACATTTATATTATTGTTAATGTGTTTTGTCCTTATAGTTCGCGGTTTTCGTAATATTTTCGTCACAAAAATCTTAAAAAATAAAAACAAAAACTAAATTACATTTTTAGTAAACAGATTAAAATGATTTTTCCCCCACGCATACAAAATTTCAACTACAAAAATCGGTTGCAAAATGCTGGTTTTCAATATTATCAACTTTGGAAATATTAAATATTTATCTTACCAAATACACTTGTGCAAATATGACATTGAAAATTCTAAGAAATAATAACGCGTTCATCGCGAAATGATAACTTCAAGCATAAAGTTTACGGGTGTAGCCGAAATATATTAATTTTGTAAGTTTTCCTAAATTAAATTTTGGGCACAGCATGTCGAAAACAATATCATAAATTATCTGCATATATTAAATAATAAAAAACCGCGTCGCACGGTGTCACTTGCATCCGGCGAGGATGAGCGAAACCTAGACTTATTCTTCACGGCGAACATAAACACTCAAAATGTTAAGTTGCCGGTGCAAAACATTCGTGTATGTTTGAGTTTCAGCGATGCAAAAAAAATATATATATATATATAAAGAATATAAAAAACAATGAAGTATTCAAGCGTCTGGTCGTCTCTCAAGAACGGTTCCGAATCGCTGCACAAGGTTACGATTGCGTCAAGAGTGAGTCTACAGCACCAGTCGTCCGCGAATTCTTATCCAAGATTCGATCGTGATTAACAGAACAATCGAGATTATCTTTATTGGAATAAGAAGCCTGTAAAATATTGCGATACACGACTAATTAAAATAAACGGTGCTCGATAATAGTAAAAGGTACTGGAGAAATAATGAAAAGGATTCAGGGTCTCCTTACATGCCAAAAAAGGGCGGCGCAACCACAATCCTGCGTAAAGAAACGCACAAAGAACATTTTTTAACCAACCCGCAAAATTATATATTATTGTAAAATAAAATACAAAATAAGTAAACCACTAGTTATTTATTTCAATACGATATAAGAAAATATCTTCTAAAATTTCAACCGCAGAAATTTCATGATGTTAATCACAAACTACAATCCTACGTTAACAAACGTATTGAGAACATTTCTTTAACTAACTCGCAAAATTACATATTGTTGTAAAAAAAATACAAAATAAACACTAGTGAATAATTTTTTTCAATGCAATATGAGAAAATGTCTTCTAAAATTTCAACCGAATTTTTCGTGTTACGTTTTTTTATGGGACCTATTTTCCTCAACAAAAATATAAATGTATTGGAGAATATTAGATAAATCCGTACTGAAATATTTTGTGCAAGTTTTAAAAAATTAAACTTAATACGATAATGTCAGATAATTTTTCATATTTTAATAAAAAAAATATAATAATCTAATAAGTAATAATAAAAACACAGAGAGTACATTTTCTAAGTGAATGCAAAATTATATATTGATATCTAATAAAATAAAATCGCATCTCAAACTTTTGTCACAGAAGTTTCATGATATTTTATAACAAAATATAATAACATACATAACAAGTGGTGCATGGCATGATGCCTTAAGGCAAATTGCTAGAACCTCCCGTATCGAAAATTAAAACTTTTAAAAAAGCTTTAAAATTTTTTGAAACTGAAAAAATGAGATTTTTGAGAATTTTGATATTTATGAAAAATATTGATTTTTTTTTTCAAGTTAAATCAAAACAATGTGCCTACACTGGCTTTGCTGGTGGAAGAATAATAGCGCACTTAGACTTTTTTTGGACATTTTTTTTTTCTGAAAGTGATTCGGATAATCGGCGATTTGGATAGTCGGAGTTCGGATAATTGGAGTTCGGATAATTGGAGTTCTACTGTAAGAATTTTAATAAATATACCATTATAAGATACAAATTAGATATATATTAAACATTGATGAATGATTCAACAAAAAATATTATAATAATCTCAAAAATAAAAATCAAAAGTTAAAAAATGAAACCGACCCGTGTACAAGTTCTATCTTGTCAGAAATACCAAAAATATATCTTTTGCAAGTATCTGTCAGGTAAAAAGATTTTTATTCTCACAAAACCTGATTAAATAAAATGAATAAAAAAAACCTAACTAAGGATAAATTCTTAAGGATTATCTAAAATCCGAAAATTGTATTTTAAGTAAGATGTACTGAATGATAAACGATTCGCACATAAATAAAATTGAATAGCAATATATATGAACTATATACTGAATTACTGAATATAATGCAAACGTAGAAGTATTAAATTAATCAGTGTTTTTTTAGAAAACTTGTACAAAATTAAATAATTTACATCATCGTCTAGTCACAAAATACTGTACAATAACTCGGTAAACTTAACAATTGCATTTAACGCCTATTAATTCTAAAAAGCACCTAACCTAACCTTACATTTTACTTTAAAATATATAACTTTTAAACTATGATTGCAAACAAAATAGCATTTTCGGCAAATTTGTATGAAATTAAATAATCTACAAAATTGTCTAACAACAAAATACTCTAGAACAACTTAGTATATTTTAAAATCGTAATTAAAAGCGCAAAAAAATTATTATATTACAATTAATATAATAAAATTAAAGAAGTAAAATATAATGGATTCACGAATGAACAAGTTGTGGGTAACAAATATAACACGACTAAAAATTAAAAAAAATTAGAACTAATCTAATTTAAGAGAAAATCTTAACGAAAATTGTTTTGAAAAAAATGCAGTAAAATGACAGAAATTACACTTAGGGTGATGTGATTTAGGATTACAGGTAAAAATTAAATAGCAATATATATATTAAATATATACTAAATATATTGCAAACGTAGAGATATTATAATTAATTAATATAATAAAATTGTAGAAGTAAAATATAACCAACAAGTTATATTATACAGAAAATATTGGTAACAAATATAACAGAAATATACGTTTGAAAATAAGAATAAAAATAAGAAATAATCTAATTGAAGAGAACATCTGAATGATTATCTAAATTCCGAAGAGAACATCTGAATGATTATCTAAATTCCGAAAATTGTGTTTTGAAAAAAAATGCAGTAAAATGACAGAAACTACACCTCGGGTAATGTGATTAAGAATTACAGGTAAAAATTAAATATCAATATATAATAATTATATACTGAATATAATGCAAACAAAGGTATTATAATTAATATAACAAAATTGTAGAAGTAGAATATAACCAACAAGTTATAGTAACAAATGTATAATAGAAATACACGCCTAAAAATAAGGGTTTTACAACCGTGTGAATCTTCCATACAAAGTAATAAAGAATTTCGACATTGCGCAAAACATTTCAGAGCATTTTTATCATTTTAGGGTTATGATTTTATCAAAAATACAACCATACAACATAAAATATCAATAATATGCAATAAAAGCAATTCGTGTTTGGGGTTATAAAGATGTAAACAATGATCAGTATCAAAAAATGACAACCATTAAAAATCGAAAGTGGTAGTAAGACCAATTTTAAAATTATGTTAGTAACATATAAATGACTTAAAAAAATAACTCACCCTATCATATTCACAATTAGCCAGCGCTAATTCAATTAATGCCGCAATGACTACAAACACAAGTAATCCCGGTAGAAAAATGGCACGCTGTTGCGTCAGCAAACAAGTGGTCGAAGCGAAAATGGCGTCTATTGGTCAACTGCCTAATGATGCACTTAGTTTTATTTATAATAAACAACAATTAACAGGTACTAATTACAATTTATTTCGTTTATAACGCCGATAGTTACGCCGTAAACAATATTTTTGTGAGCGCACTGGAGAATTATCAACAACTGGACAATCAACTGAGCGTGTGTCAAACGATAAACGAACGTGTGAATATTGTACTGGCGCCAGCCACCGGCGGCAAGGAGCAATACGGGGCGCAGCTGTGGGGAATGACATTTAGGATCCATTTTCAGTGGAAGAAGGATAATGATTGGTTATCGAAATTTCTTGCAGATTAATTAATACTGATACGTGACAATGTAATCTATACCAGAATTAATATTTCATTGGTGTAATATTGTTCTAGTCATCCTGTATATTTATTTATACTCAGGACTTATCACACATAATATCAATATGTTTATTTGTATTAAGATAAAATATCATATAATGTCAGATGAACACTACCTCTTTTGTTTGTTTGTTTGTTTAGACACTTGTCAAACTTAATTCTAGAAGTTTGTAGTTTCAGGTTTTATTTTAATGATTTGGTTAAATTTGAACAAGATAATTCTAGCAGAAATACATTCAATCGATTTGAATATCATAATTAAAGAATATATTAAAAAATAAATAAATATAATAAAAGGCACATGCTAAATTTAACAATTACTAAATGTTTGTTTATTGCTAATAATTAGAAATTGTTTTATCTGGTCAAGGTTTTGCTAATTTATTTAATAACAAAGATGTCAACGTTGAGTTATTTAGATTCGAAATTCGCGCCACTCGAGTAGTTCCATTACGATTTTTTATCCTGTCTCGTACAATATAGTTGTCCAAAAAGCACATGCTAAATTTAACAATTATTAAAAATTTGTTTGTTTATTGCTAATAATTGAAAATTGTTTTATCTGGTCAAGGTTTTGCTATTTCATTTATTAACAAAGATGTCAAAGTTGAATTATTTACGATTCGAAATTCGCGCCACTCGAGTAGTTCCATTACGATTTTTTATCCTGTCTCGTACAATATAGTCGTCTAAAAAGCACATGCTAAATTTAACAATTATTAAATATTTGTTTGTTTATTGCTAATAATCGAAAATTGTTTTATCTGGTCAAGGTTTCACTAATTTATTTATTAACAAACATGTCAAAGTTGAATTATTTACGATTCGAAATTCGCGCCACTCGAGTAGTTCCTTTACGATGGCGCTGCCGGTTACGTCAATGTCAAAAATAACATTGCTAGCAAATAATTCTAGCAGAAATACAATCAATCGATTAGAATATTATAATTAGAAAATCATAGATAAAAGAAGAGTATAAAAAATATATTAAAAAAAAATAATCTGTCTCGTATGTTTAAAAAGTACATGCTTAATTTAACAATTATTAAATGTTTGTTTATTGCTAATAATTGAAAATCGTTTTATCTGTTCAAGTTTTTTTTTTATTTATTTGGCCTTCGACCGTTAAGTCATTTGGTAATTTCGAAGTTTTACTAATTTATTTATTTATTAACAAAGATGTCAAGTTTCAATTATTTACCATTCGAAATTAGCGCCACTCAACTAGTTCCCTTACTATGGCGCTGGCGGTTACGTCAACGTCAAAAATGAACTGTCAAATTTTTTCTCTATGCAACGAATGTTCCTGCCTAAATTTGAAGTAGTTTTGTGATTAGTATTTATGTAACTAGTTTTTAAGAGCGTGTCAAAATGTTTTCCTCAATTTCTAAAAATATTCCCCGAAGATGTTTTTCGACAACGAAATTACTTTCTGCTCAACAAATGACAGTACGCGAAGCTTTAAATTCTGCACTAGACGAAGAAATGGCAAAAGATGAGAGGGTTTTTTTACTTGGCGAAGAAGTTGCACAATATGACGGGGCTTACAAAGTGTCTAGGGGTTTGTGGAAAAAGTACGGCGATAAAAGAGTTATTGACACCCCCATTACAGAGATGGGCTTTGCTGGTATTGCTGTAGGAGCTGCTATGGCAGGACTGAGACCCATCTGTGAATTTATGACATTTAATTTTTCAATGCAAGCTATTGATCAGGTTACTAATTGATAAGTTTCTAATGATGTAAATACCTATTATTTCAAGTATATTTAACGCAACAATACCCTTCTGTATATCATATATTTATCATCTATCTTGTATCCTTCTTACTATGTTTTTAACTACCAATTCCATTTTATCTACTAGGTTATAAATTCCGCTGCCAAGACATTCTATATGTCAGCAGGAACTGTGAACGTTCCAATTGTTTTTCGGGGACCAAATGGTGCAGCAGCTGGTGTTGCAGCTCAACATTCTCAATGTTTTGGCGCTTGGTATGCCCATTGTCCAGGTCTGAAGGTGCTATCTCCATATGATTCGGAGGATTGTAAAGGTCAATACAAATATTTGGAAGATTTTAAGAATTAAGTGCAAAAGAGATTACTTTTGAAAATGAATAAAAGGCTGTTTGTTTTTAGATGAGAATTTGATCCCTAATTTTTTAAGGAATAGAGAAAATAAGATGCCACTGAAAAATGGTTTATATTTAGTACTACTGAATATATTACCAGTATAATTTATTACTTGTTAGCTTTTTAGAAAGTAGGTTCAAAACTGAAGTAAAAAATTTTTTCACAGACTTCGACAGATTTTGGCTTAAAATCGCTTCTCAAACTGGTCTACAAGGAGTTCAAAATGATTGAAATGTAAAAATCTAATGTTTTCAATATTTTTGTCTATTGCATGCTTGAATCTATCACATTTATGGTCTCTAGCTAACACAACTGTCTATATTTATATAATTATAATGAGAATGTTTCATATCCGTTTGTTCTACTAATTTATATTCAATTATAATGATATTTTATGTCGTACCAATTTAGTTTTTTTTTTTTAATATTGTTAGGCCTCCTAAAAGCTGCCATCAGAGATGCTGATCCTGTAGTTTTTTTGGAAAACGAAATTCTGTATGGACAAGCTTTTCCTGTATCTGATCAAGCCTTATCTAGTGATTTTGTTTTACCTATTGGAAAAGCAAAAATAATGCGGTCAGGTGACCATATAACACTTGTTGCTCATTCCAGAGCTGTAGAAACTGCTCTTCAAGCAGCTAATGAACTTTCTTCGAAAGGTTAGTTTGCATACATGTTATGGAAGAATTTCAATTTGAATATAAAACAATATTTATATACTTAAAGGAATCGAATGTGAAGTCATAAACCTACGATCTTTGAGGCCTTTAGATGTTGACACTATCACTTCATCTGTAAAGAAAACTAATCATTTAATAACTATTGAACATGGATGGCCACAGTGCGGTAAGTATTAAATTATTAAATCATTCTGAGCCATCATCTCATTTTATAAATAAATTTTATGCTTCAGGAATCGGTTCAGAAATTTGTGCTAGAATAATGGAAAGTGAAACATTCTTCCATTTAGACGCTCCAGTGATGAGGGTGACTGGGGTTGATATTCCCATGCCTTATGCTAAAAGTTTAGAAATTGCTTCCATACCTAAACCTTTAGATGTTGTTGAAGCAGTTCAAAGAGTACTCTCGCACAAATAATATTTAATATTTTAGTGCCCTTAGTGTAAAAAAATGATATAAAAATTTATACAGATCGAATCTGTTAAGTGTATATATATATTTATTAAATTTTAACATTACTCCTTCAATGCATTTAAAGTTGTATTATAACTCATATTTTACAAATTTAATACTCCAAAAACTAAACTCATTATTTTGTAATATATGTTTTTTGTTATGTTATTCATATGAAGCAACAAATTTTTAAATATATTGTTGAGTATTTTAATAAAGAAAATAATTTCACGATAAGTGTTCAGTTAACTCAAATATACTCAACATTTTCCAAATCATTTTAATTGTGATTTTATAATTTTATGTACATAACGTCTAACTCTGTAAATACATCTAATAGAAATAAGCACTGCAATCTTCCAATAATTTCTCAGTTCCATTTCATTTGAAATAGCACCATAGAATGGAATTAACAAAGTGTAATAGCTATAATATTTAAAATACATTTCTTTAGAAAAATAAATAACTTTTATTCTATGAGGTTTCTATTGTGTTTTTTTTGTTCAATTTTGTGCGTCGTTATGATTTTATTTTGTTCAAGTATCAGTTAAAAATATTACGATCTTCAGATGGCAATTTCATAATATTTTTTAGTATTATTTATCACATATAAGCTTGCCGTTGCGTAAACGGTTAAGGACGTGGGCTAGCGCAAATCAGTCCCGCGGTCGATCCTAACCTCGGTTACGCTCGATATCAGGCAGCATTATATTAAATTTTCACTTGAGGTTATAGATTTAAAATATGATCTCAAGTAAAAATGGTCTTATATTAGATATACATTTCTAATGTAACCCAAACATAAAAAGGAATGCGATTAGCCGTTGGGTTGCCTTCTCGAGAAAAATCTAGGTTAAGTTGTTCAACAAAAACAGCTTGATCGCTGTTGAAATATATAAAAAAAAAAAATTAGTATTGCGCGTCATATTTTCCAAGTTCAAGAGTGCTGGTGCTTACCTTAATAAAATCGAGAATAATTTTTATTTAAAAATACCATGTTGCGCATTCTCAATATACACTTGGTAACTGCAAAAAAAGTTAAACCATCGAACAGCTATGTAGAATATTAATCGATGTCACCTGCACTTATGTTTGACAAAAGGCGATAAATCAACCCTTTATGGGCAATCCGCAACCCCCGAAGCAACGCGGCGCGTTCTACGACATCCATTCGTAATTTGTCGACCGTGGGTTGCAGAACAATGTCACACTTCAATGTGACTATAGAAGATTATTCGGACGATGGCATAGACTTCGCCGAACAATGCAACAACATTTATATTTATATCGAATTTTTAAATAAGTATTATTTACCATTTGTAATCGCCGGCGGTTTAGCCGGTAACGCGTTATCCTGCACCGCATTTTTGAATACTCCGCTTAAGACGCGAAGTTCAAGCTACTATTTAGCTGCTTTGTCGGTGGCTGATTTTGGATTTTTGTTGTCGGTGTTTTGTGTTTATTTGGCCCATGCAGACCTCACCAGCGCATATAATACTCAGGGGATATGTCAAGCAGTGGTTTATCTGAGTTCGGTGTGCAGTTTCCTAAGTGTGTGGCTAATTGTAGCCTTTTCCGTGGAAAGATTTGTTGCGGTACAATATCCTTTACAAAGGCCTCATGTTTGTACCGTAGCCAGGGCGAAAATGATCGTCCTTTGTCTCACCATTGCTGCTCTGGTCACACAGTCATATTCAGTGGTGACCGCCGGTATCTTGGAGACGGAGTCTGATGGGGAAGTATGCGAACTTTTGCCAGAGTATTTGAATGCAATGAGGGTCATCAACATCGTGGATACGATGATAACTTTGGTGATACCTCTGCTGATTATTGTTGCTGTCAATGCAGCCATCACAAGAAATCTCTTAGCTTTTCGGCGACGGCATATAGGACCGCAAAGAGTTTCGTCGAACAGTAGGACTCCTCAGGTATTAGAAAATAATCAAAATCTAAACTCAATTTTGTGCTTTTTTATAAAGTTTATTATATTCTTCTCTTTATTATATAATTATATTAAATATTAAATTTATTTTACTTGGTTATTTCTTAGATTTTCGCTGTATTCCTCAAGTGGTTCTGCGTGAAATCCTGTAATAAAATTTTTATTATCCACAATATTAAAGACAATATTAATTTGAACAATAAATATAAATTTATCACCATTTATTATTTTAAATGTATAATTTTTTATTTGAATTAAATTTTTATAACAGTCATAATATGCAATTGTGAATCTATACAAAATATTATAAGTCTCTTTATTGTATAAATATTGGTGCCCTTACAATATCATTTTGCCGCGCCTACTTTTGAATCGTTATTGTTTGTTTGAATTGTGATAATTTATCGTGCAATTGCAAAGACGACGATCAATCGAATAATAGCTTTCATTTTGCGACGTTCTCTCTTTTATTTTTATGGACATATTATTTCTTAAACTTATATTTAATAAACTCAACTATTATTTTCAAATTTTTACCGAAACTAATTGATTAATTATGAATTAAATGACGATACCACCGTCAGATTGGTATATACTAGTAAACACAAAAATATACACGGATCTATCTAATTATTAAAACTAAAAAAAACTAACTAAAAAGATTTTTTTTTTAAATAAGTGTTCCATATCGTTTCGAATCACAATTTGATTCTTCTTCAGCGCATAGAACACACAAATTATTAAAAAGAAATAAAATTCGCAAACAATTACCTAAAATTATAATATAGCAATAATATTTATAAAATACTTATAATATTTATAAAATATAAAATAGTATATATTAGTTTTTAAACATTAAACTAAAATTCAAAATAGGCAACAAAAATGTAGATTTCTGAATTAAATAAACAATATTAAAGCATTATATAACTTTATTGTTTTTTTTTTTTTGAACATTGTCTGATAAAAATGATTTAATATTGATGTTGGGACACTTGAAATAAATCAAAATAAATTATTAAAACATTTTTTTAAATCATTTTGGAAAAAATATACTTTTTGCACCGAGAAGAGCAAAACAACAAGGTTATTAAAACACCAAAACATAACAAAAATTATAAAATAAAATTTTTACATCCAAAATAAATATGCATACGCATAATCCATCAATTTGAAAATTATTGTAGATTTGCTGAATGATGATACATATCAAGTGTCGAAACGTATAAATAAAGAATTGTTATCAATATATTAACATTATTACATTTTACATATATTACATTATTACATTTTAAATACATAAAATGAAAAATTTGATGTTTCTGAAAAATTTCGAAATTGCTAGAAATATATGAAAATTTTGAAAATTAAAATTTAAAAACAATATTTTTGATTCCAAACTATGCACATTCAATAAATCCCATTTAAGACGATTATGCTTAATGCATTTTTTTGCGTGTTAGGTCACTTTACACCGATTTCTTCATTTTAAATTTCTTATAATATGTACATAATGAGAAAATCCTTTTTTTTTCAAAAAAAAAATTACAATTCTCAAAAGATTAGATAATTTTAAAAACAAAATCTAGGTAATTTTAAAAATCTTCCAAAGAAATAGATTCCAATTATGCATGTATATAATTTTTTTCTAATGTATGCTAAAACATTAATCTAAGGACGAAATAAACAGAAGATCTAATAATGACTCAAATAAAATGTATTATTAAAACTGAGGGCCAGCGGTGGCGATATCGGTTAGAGCGTGGGCTGGCACCAACCAGTCCCAGGTTCGCTGGTTCGATTCCCGCTACCGCCAAACCTGACATCAGGCAACTTTGATGTCTAATTTCTAAGTCTAGTCTAATTGGGGTTATAGATCACAATATAATTCCAAGTGGAAATCGTCCTTCGTGGACATAGTTGCATCATTCAATCATATGTACACTATTAGACGTAAGAGCTAATATATAACCCCACACATAGGAGAATGGTGAACCGATGGGTTGCCTCTCATAACAATACCTTAAGTCATAAGTCATACACAAAATCAGCTTATAGAACATTAAAATGAATTCTGATTGCTGTGGAAACAATAATAAAAAAAAATTAAAACTTAGACATTTTCAGAAATATTTGCATTAAAAAAATGCAGTCTACGCCGCAAATCATCTTCCTCATGTACAGCATCTTAACGTTGATATTAGGAATTATATTCTTATTTCAACAAATTTTATAATTTAATTAGTTACAGTGTTATGTAATATTTTGCATATGCAAATATCTAAAATGAGATTTCTCACTTTCATGTGTATTCAATTAAGATTTGGACTAGTTCGAGCAGCTGGACCACTCGGGCCTGTTCCACATCGTCTCGGCAAACTATTTCTGCAATGGACCAACCTATACGGATGGACTCTCTACAATCGGGAATCAGCCGTAAGTAATTGCTGCTATGTGCTGTTCTTGCAAACTCTAATTAACGCCATTATTTTTAATTATTTTCTACAAATCGTAAAACGTAGACGAAGAGCGCGATGCACGCTCGAATTGATATGTCTGAATTATATAGAAAAAATGCTGAGCAAATGATCAAATGAGCAAATATCATAATAAGATTTTTTTGTTTTTTATTTTTATATATTAACAGCAATCAGGACCTTACGTCCTATGAGCTGTTGGGCTGAAAAGTCTCCTTACTTCATATTTTCAGATGGTAACCCAATGGTTAATCCATTCATATTTGATCATTTTATTTTTAGAATTAATCTAATGAGGCTGACATTTTATTGGTGCAGCAATTATGAGATGACAGTTTGTTTTTTCAAATTCGGAACGGCAACTTGTAGTTAAGCTAAATAACTTAAATATGATTTAAAATAACGAATACTATTTAACCAGTGAACTCTGGGACGCTCATTGAGTTAGCACAGTTTTTTTATGTCAAAATCGAGGTAAAATGTTATTTTTGAGGTGTAATGCCTAAATGAATTTAACAAAATATTTTGTTTGTTTTTCAAAAATTGTTATCTAAATAGAGACTATCCACAGATGTATACGCATGGCTAGTATATTTGTCAATTACATCTTGCTAAGGATACAATCTGGTTAATGATATAATCAAATCAGTTTTTTTTAAATGAATCATTTTTTTTTAATCAGAATTACTGATAATGAGTGCAAAACTTTTTATTATTATTGATATATGTTTTTTCTCGCTTTTAACTAGTACAAATTTTTGCTTTCAGTGTGTTTATTAGTCTTGTCTAAAGCATTTTTGCCCGACAAATGTAATTTGTTTAAATTTTTGTAAATTTTATAATGAAATTTTGATATTATTAAAGTGAGAAGTTATTTTAACCCACCTTGGATTTTTTTATTCAGCAATTTTCTCTGTCGTAAGGTTTAGTTTTATATAACAATACACGTCGTTTTTTAGATTTGAATCTACAAAATTACGAGACAATCCTGAAGAAAAATTCGAATCCAGGATCCTGGACAATTCTGGCCAAGATCCTAAATTGGCTGGGGTAGTCCCTTATTTCCACCTTGCGCCACGAATTTGTTGAGCAGCATGATTTGTCTCCAAATTCTTTAGGATTGTCACCTTATTATATCAACATATATCAAAATTATATTGAATCAGAATTACTAACATTAAGTACAAAACTTTTATGATTTTTTTGAACTTTAGATCTTTTTCGTGACGAGTTTCTTTATAATTGAAGTTAGCAGGTTATATAGCTTTTTTCTATTTTGATATGATTCGATTTTAGTTCAAATTTATAAAACTAATTCTTAATATCTTTAAAATAAATATTGAATATAAGAACTTTTTCAAATATTTGGCAAATATTGGTTCTAGAAAAATTGGTTCTAGTAGTCTGGGACTGTCCCGGTCACCTTAATATTACTATAATAAAAAAAATTATATTTATTTGCAACAAATAAATATTATAAATATGATAATTAATATTTGATGTAAATGTTATAATAATTATCATTATCATTACATATTATTTGAAAAATCATAATACTTCGACTATCTACTCTGTTTTTATTTAACTTTTGAATTTGGCAAGGAAACGGGTATTTGTTGAGCTAAAAACTGTTCAATTTACGCAAATAAAAATTGTAGATAAATTTGTATCTCATTCAGTTGTCATGATACAGTATATTTTTATGTTTAGATTCACTTTTGATAAGATTTACTTGGCATCAAGCCGAAAACGCAAATATAAACGACACGCACGTTTTCATTCAGCTATTAATTTGAATGTCACAGATGACGATCTTGATGGCAGAATAAGATTTTCGGATCGAAATTATAAAAAAATATTTCAAGAACCACTATAAATCATACTTTTAACTAAAATAGCCAATTTTCATAGATACTAACCATAAGATACAGTTTAAAGATATGTTTAAAAATTCTTAGTACACTGTTAAGGGGATGTGGTAAGAGGGTGAAATTTAGAGTTATATATGTTTTTATATGCATTATAAAAAATAAAAAACAGACCTATAAAATAAAAAAAATATGAATGTCCAACCCTTATCACTTGGTTTCAATCAAAATGTGCGGCTCTCAACAACCCTAAATTTTTACCCTCTTACTACAAACCCTTATATATGAGTAATATATAATAATATAGTATATATGAGTAAAATGATTAGGAATACTTAGAAAATTGAAACAAATTTTTCAATTGTATCTTATTGTTAGTATCTATGAAATTTACTATACTATATTGTTGGTTTATATATAATGATTGTATTTTTTCTTATTTTGTAAATATTCAATTTTTTTTACAATATATTTTTTCTTTTACAGCTGTTTGTTTCCATTCCTCGAGCTCAAATTTGGTCTCGACCAGAACACAAAATAACATTACCAAGATGTTACTCATCATTTCTACAATATTTGTTTTACTCAATTTGCCCAGGTAACATTTTAAACATGTATTTTAAATTGGATTGAGAACTATTCTGAGAGCATATTATATTTTTAGTTATGCTGTGCGATTCTACGTATTTATCAATTTTTCCCTTTGGAGAAATGAAGACACTCCAGCTTTTCTATGGTGTTTGCAACAGTTTTTCATGTATCTTTATTACACAAATTTCAGTATAAATTTTATATTATATTCCATGTGTGGGGCCACATTCCGCAGATGTCTTTGGAAGTTAATTCTAGGAAAAATTCAATCTGTAATAAAACTCAGATGCTGCACTTGAAATCTCTATGTTAAATATTATATAAAATAACATATTATATAAATATCATTATTAAGTAATACAAGTACATGAACTAAATATAATACTATGTATATGTTCACATTTAAATTAGGTTTTTATAGAAATATGCTGTGAGATGATGTATCCATATTTTTGAAAAAATAAATAAATATTACTGGTTATTTGTATATTATAATTATCTGATATAAAAGTGTTATTATACTTAGAACACAGTTGTGTTGTGTTGTGCAAATATATTATAGATATGCGACTTCTAGTCAATTTTGCGCAACTTCTATAAATACACGATTTTTTTTATTTATTTGGCTTCTCTCACTCTGAGCATTTAGCCACGTACAACATTTTTTTACTTTCTATACTAATTTTTATATCATATATTCAATCTCTATAAACATTATATTCTTCTTATACTATACACTTCACACAAAACCTATTCTTCAACTTATCTTCATTCCATCCTTTTTATCTTCTTACTTCTTTCTAATAATTCATTTTTATTTTTAATTTTAATTCAAATTCTATACAATCTTATACTTCCCACATTCTAATCATTATTTTTACATAAATCTTACAATGGAAATTCTTATAAATTCTAATATTTGTACATTCGGAAACGCCGGGGATTGAACCAACGATCTCCGCCCTGTGAGTCGGACATGCTACCTCTGAGCTATGCCCACCACCAGACAATTCTTAAAACTCAAATATTATCTGTTTTGAGAAAGCAGAAATACAGTTTTGCAATACGAATATACAATGTTTCGCAGGGCTTGAATAAAAATAGAAAAATTTGTTGATTTTTTAAAATTAAAATTTAGGAACTTGAAACCATTTAAAGTTATATTGATATCATAAATAATCTGTATACGAATACACCATCAGTTAATACTAAAAACTGAAGCTAAATTTGAAATGTTCACTGTCACAGTATTGTATATTAGAAATTGTGAAAGACACATTAGGAAGCAAAAAATGCTGTTTAAAAATTTTAAAGCTAAGATTTTTTTGCTTTAATGAAAATAATTGTTAAATATAACAGTAGACAATTATTCTCCCAAAGTATCTTATGTTATACTAAATATAATAATATGGGGTGTACTGCCCTAGGCAGGTCCGTGAGCTGAGTAAAAACTCCAACTCGATTCAGGTAAGAACAGTGTGAGAGATTTCCCATTTCCATTTTACACCGCAGTGCCCAAATGGGCTTATTTTCAATTGGAAACATATTTTGATCTATATTTTCAATTGAAAATGGACAGGTAGAAGTAAAGTGAAGGTAAATGTAAGGCACAATATATAGGTAAAGCACCACATAAAGGTAGAGGTAAAGTGAAGGTAAATGTAAGGCACAATATATAGCTAAAGCGCCATATAAAGGTAGATGTAAATTAAAGGTAAATGTAAGGGACAATATATAGGTAAAGCACCATATAATGGTAGAGGTAAAGTGAAGGTGAATGTAATGCACAATATATAGGTAAAGCACCATATAATGGTAGAGGTAAAGTGAAGGTGAATGTAATGCACAATATATAGGTAAAGCACCATATAATGGTAGAGGTAAAGTGAAGGTGAATGTAATGCACAATATATAGGTAAAGCACCATATAAAGGTAGAGGTAAAATGAATGTAAATGTTTACTCTATCTCTACCTATACATGGTGCTCTACCTTTACCTTTACTCTACTTATATACGGTGCTCTAAATTTACCTTCCCTCTACCTTTACCTATATATGGTGCTCTACCCTACCCTACGGGAAGTGAAAAAAGATTATTAATCTAGATTGATGTCGCAATGGCATATACTAGGATTACGATAAAAAAATATTTTGAACAAATTGGCGGCTGCTTAAAAAAAGGACCATTTTCTTACCACTTTTAAATAAGAACTTAAAGGGGATGAGGCTAGTATATGCCAGATAAAAGTCTATAGAATGTGAATCGGTCCAGTCGAGAAATTGTGGACAACGTATTGAAAAAGATAGTTTTGAGATAAACACGTTTAAAGTTTTGCAAAAGGTAGGAAACAAGAGAAGCTTATCATTGTTAAACATCTGTATCTCCGAAAATAGTTTAGAATTTAAAAAATCCTCTCGAACACATAATCTTGAATATTTAAGCTTTGAAGATATGAAAAAAACAATAAACGATTTTTTGGGACTTTTATACTTGAATATCCCCTTAAGGCAAAATGCCACTTATTCCAAGTTTAAATTCAAATTCCCGCCATAATTTCAATTAGTTATCTGTTTCGCCGTCGCCGTCGCCGCCGTCGTCGTCGTCGATCTGTCACTTTGACAGTTAAGTTCTAGCATTTGACGTAACTGTCGTTGCAGCTGTCACAGTGATTAAATAACACCAAAACTATCAGTTTCGCTTGCCAACAGTTATCATATGATAATATAGTAATTTACGAAATTTGATTACACGGTTAAGGCCGTGATCAGTCCAAAATTGACCGCCAACGATTTGTAAAGCTCAAAAATATGTTTACCAAATTGCTGTCAAAACAAAAAGTCAGTTGCACAATTGTAAAAATTTTATTTGATTTTTTACTGTCTATTTCATAATGTGTTGTGCTTATTTTATGAAGTAAAATGTTTATGTGATGTATATTTTCAAACAATTAAGTCATTAAAACATCATGTTTATTTTCAAAAAAAAGTTACATAATTATATTTTTAGGTTAAACCTGCAGCACTTTGTAATGCTGGCTATGCTACCGAAGCAGTATTCAATACAAAGGTACAACTCACATACAAACCATTTAAGCACAAATTTAATGTATCTTTTATCCACATTAGCCCTTTCGGCTGCACAAACTGGAAACTGGTCCAAGCACAGAGGTTAAAGTTACTCGAGATGATGCCTTACAGATGTATAGAAAAATGCAAATGATCAGGAGAATGGAAACTGCTGCTGGTAATTTGTATAAAGAGAAAATTGTTCGAGGTTTCTGTCATTTGTATTCTGGACAAGAAGCATGTGCTGTCGGTAAGTAATAATAGATAATTGACAGTGGTTCTTCTCTCTCTCATTTTAGCATTCAGCTTTACGTTTCATTATAATTTACATTACTTTATATATTTTTTATTATATTGCTTATACTTTTACTATCATCATTATTTTATTTAATTATTATTGTTTCCTCATAATGTAATAATTGTTTAATTAATGTTATAATGTATGTGAAGACAACATTTAGGGGCCTAAGTAAACATGTGTATTGCCATTATTTTTTGAATGGAATAAAACCTACAAAAATTATAATATTAAAGTCATTAAAACATCATGTTTATTTTCAAAGAAAAGTTACATAATTATATTTTTAAGTTAAACCTGTGTTTGTTTAGCGTATATTTAAGTAACATAATAGAAAATTATTCTACAATGCACTACAGCCATTTTTAGGAGGCACATATAATTTGAAACTTTTCTGTGGCATGCAATGTACTGTAGATAATTTAAATCGCTAGAGAAATACCTAGGATTTGTGATTAGATGTGATTATTAGCATATTGGTTTTTATTTATTGATTTAGTCCTTAATACTTACTATTTACAATTAGTTTTCTACCATAAAGATACATCTTTTTAGGCATACCAAATAAAATTTCAAATTTACTACTATAAATTATAAAATTACTTACCTAGGTATGCATTCAGTTATGAGAAAACAAGATTCTATCATTTCTGCTTATCGTGTGCACGGTTGGACTTACCTTATGGGAGTATCACCTGTGGGAGTTTTAGCCGAATTAACAGGACGTAAATCAGGTTGTGCAAGAGGCAAAGGTGGTTCAATGCACATGTATGCACCAAATTTCTATGGAGGCAACGGAATTGTTGGAGCACAGGTAATTGATATCTAAAACGTTCTATAGTTGTGTATAGAGATCTGTTGCTTCATATCAAATAATAATTGAATGCTCTTGAGGGCTTTTATATAAATTTTGTCTTGGTTTTTTGTTGCAAGATATTTTAATATACATACATGAAATTTATTGTGTGCATATTGTTGTTTTGCTCTGTTGCTTTTAAGTAAAGCTTCTTTCATTTATAAGTACATATTTTTCAGTAAAATGAATACTATTTTATTATTCAAGGTGCCATTAGGTGCAGGTGTTGCACTTGCAGCTCAATACAATAATACTGGTGGCGTGTGCTTTACTTTATATGGTGACGGTGCAGCTAACCAAGGACAAATATTCGAAGCGTTTAATATTGCCAGTCTTTTGAAATTGCCATGTATTTTTGTCTGTGAAAATAATGGATACGGTACAACCTATTTCTTAAATATCTGTATAAACTATTCTTAAATGCTTTTAATTATTAAATTATTTTTCTAGGAATGGGAACTAGTGTTGAACGCAGCTCAGCCAGCACAAACTACTACACACGTGGTGATTATGTACCTGGAATTTGGGTACTCACTTTACATATTAGATAAAACGTATGTTAAATTCATTTTATTAATATAACATATTTTTCAGGTTGACGGTATGGATGTGTTAGCGGTGCGTGAAGCATCAAAATATGCAATTGAACATTGCACAACTGGAAAAGGTCCAATTGTTTTAGAAACTATGACTTATAGGTAATGAAGTGTTTATGTATAATCAAGTTTTTATCATTTAAAAACTAATATTGATGATTTATATATTATTTTGATAGATATTCAGGGCACTCAATGTCAGATCCTGGCACCAGTTACAGAACAAGAGAAGAAATTCAAGAAGTAAGACAGACAAGAGATCCAATCACTTCATTCCGTGAAAGAATGGTTTCATCAGAACTAGCTACACCTGAAGAACTGAAGGTAATAAAATCCAAATGTACTTTTCACATAGATTATTAATGGTTCGACACATTATTTTCAGGAAATGGAAACGCAAGTTAGGAAAGAAGTAGATGAAGCCACAAAAATAGCAAAATCTGATGTAGAAGTTGATATGGAAGAATTAGGTGCTGATGTTTATTGTGATCAAGTTGCTTCTCTTTCCACAGCAAGAGGTATCACAGAAGATAAGCCATTACCTTTAAAAAGATTGGGTACTGCAGTTAATATTTAATAAATAGAAATTAAATTGATATAATCTATGATAAACAATTTATTTTAAATATAAAAGAAATAATTTTATTTTAAAGTCAGATTTTATCAATCTTCTTGCAGAGTTCCAACACTTTATGATGCATTTATACTTGTACATAATATTTTCTAAGTAGGACGATTATTCACTCATAATATGAACCAATTTATACATTTTTAACTTCACAAAGCTTCCAAGATTAATGATATTTTAAGCATAGTTCACATTTTTTAAGTCTAACGAGGCTCATTCTATGCATATGTAGTTTTAAGGTAATTTATTACACATCTGAAGACAATAAACTATTAAATTATAGTCTTATTGAGTGTTCAAACATACATTTCTACATTAAATGTACAAATGTACATATTTATATTTATATTTAAAATAAGTATAAGAGAATAAAGCTGGCCTGTCAATTTAAAAAAAAAAAAATAGGAAGATATTCTGTGACGTCTTTTGTTTTTATTGTTAAGGAATAATTTAAAACGAGATGATCTGTAATAAAAGTATTTGAAACGATTGTTATAAAAGACAACACTTTAAAAATGTGTTTTATTGTGACAAATGGGATAAAGCATCTGCTTGTTATAATTTTTTTATACCTTACATAAAAAACAGGATATGATAGATCCGTGACAACCTTCTTCATGTTAAATGAGATAATAAACCATTTACATATTTTAAACAGTGAAACAAATGCAATTTTTAATAATAAATCGTTTATTCATTTTTCAATATAAACTATACTACTATAATTTGTCTTAAAATAAAATTTAAATTATATAATCTGTTATTATATTTCATCAACAAAAATAATTATTCTCTTTAGAAAATATCAAAATTTCTAAATCAATATCTAATATCTA
Organism: Ctenocephalides felis; assembly: GCF_003426905.1. Classification (NCBI taxonomy): domain Eukaryota; kingdom Metazoa; phylum Arthropoda; class Insecta; order Siphonaptera; family Pulicidae; genus Ctenocephalides; species Ctenocephalides felis. Next base: position 178,433,654 of record NW_020538040.1, on the reverse strand, counting down.
CATTGTACGTATATTGTTCAAAACTATATTCATTTTTTTTTTGATTTACAATAATTTTAATATTTCATGAAATGATTTAAAAAATAATAATAGAATCTGATGACATATTTTCTATTGGATTTTATCACAGGTACTGCAATATTCCATATCAAGTCTCGACTGTAAATCAGGTACTCTGCATATTTTTACTTTATTTCAAAATAATTATATTAATAAAATCATTGTATTTTCTATTAATTTTTCTTTTAACTAACATGGATAAGCACACACCCCACATTCATATATAATTTTAAAACTAGCCACGTGCACACACTCATCTTAAAATTAGTTGTTTAAATCTATTGCTAATGTTTTCACTTCTATCAAACAAAACTGGTTTCATGTTTTAAGGAGACAAAAAATATTTTTAATGAACACATTAACATATTAATCATAATCAATACTTAAACATATTTGCAAAAATTCATAACATAATTATAATAATCATTATTTAATTCATTATGTCTATTTCTTAAGAGTAAGATTCACGATCGCTTATGTTCAGTACATCATTCATTGAATTGAATTTTTTATTAATAGCTCACCATATGTCAGGTATTGACTGGAAAGTGGAATTATATGGATAATGGACAACAAAACCGGCGAATTAGTAAAGGTCAGTAAATATTTTAAATTATTATTTGATATGTTATGTTTACAGTTGCTTAAAGAATTAAGTAGTAACCTAAAAATCCGGAATAATCAAGGTAAAACTGATTTTTTGCACAATCCCTTTGGAGATTGTGCCAGAAATCAGTTTTCCATGAATTATTTCAAAGTAAAATCATTTATTTCCTAGGATACAGAAAATAAAATTAGTTATAACTCGCTTAGATTGCAAATCAATGAGGTAGTAGTGCGATTAAGGAATATACTTTACTGTCTAATAAATCAATAAACAAATATACGAGCTGCTTTATTAATACTGTCATAACGGACTGCTCCTCGTCGGCCTTTATTTAGATAAACAATTATAGGTTGTTATTTATCACAAAAACTATTTAATTGACACATAAGAGTTGTGTTAACATTTCTTGTATGTTATGGGTGATCGTAGTATAAAAAAAATTGGTTAATTTAATATTTCAACTGTTACTAACAATAAGATGACCATACGCCTTGGATTAGACTGGACAGATCCGCATTAACACCTATTCTTATTTTCATTATTTATTTATATTATATATAAAAATAAGGATGTATAAGGTAATTCTTCAGGATTTTATACAATATTTAAAAGCAAAAAAGACTCTACTCCAGAAAAAAATATTAGTACTCAGTAATTATGATTAAATTAATTTCATTTATTAAAAAAAACTGTTCTTCCTGCTAAAAGTTTCTATCCCAGATTTAAAATAAAAGTACGGTCACCTTACTATTATATCAAAATTTAGATTTCGACAACTTTTAAGTTAATAAGTTATTAAGTAGAAGTTATTAATTACATTAGGTAGAAAGAATTCAACATTATGAACTAATCGTAAATATTTTGGTAGTCAATCATTGCCTGATCATGTGTGTATAAATACGTGTATATATGCTTTTTTCCTTAACACAATATTATGATATAAGTTTTATATTTTGTGATTTTTATACATTTCAAAATATCAAAAAAGATAGGATTTTTATCCACATTTTCTGATCGTTCTTTGGAATATAGTTTCTTTGTACTTTACTACCCTTCAGCATTTAAATACCTGTTGTTACTATATACTCTTGCACATATGTAAAAATAAACTAACTTATATATTCTATAATGCAAGGCCTGAACAAATATATTTTTTATACTAATTTTAAAGGCTTAGGTAGGATTTCCTACGTTATTGCCTAACGGATTCCTATGCTTGGAAATAATGATATATATAAACAAAATAAATCTGTATTACGTTCTTTTTTATATACTATTAGTAATAATAATACGATACACTAACAGAGGAAACGGCATAAGATTTCAATATAAGATCTCTTAATGTATAGGTTGAAAATAAATATTAAAGAAAAAAAGGTACTTTAATCGAATCATATAATATATATATATATATATATATATATATATATATATTAAAAAAAGGATGAAATATTTTTAGACATATATTCAATAATACTACAATAATAAAAAAATTAGCAAAGAAAAATCGATTTATTAAAACTGCAAAGCCTCGACTTGTACTTTAAATGTTGTTTTTGTATTACTTTATTTTGCTATTTAGTTTTATAACTATATTTTGTATTTAAAAAGAGTTTTTCTTAGTTCACGTGTTTTGAATTATTTAGACTGAAGATGAGCCAAACACAGACTTAAAATGTTTTCTATTTTAATAAAGACATTTTTCTTTGCTAAAATGTTTTTATCATTGAATGGATGTCTGAAAACATTTTATGATATATCTTTCACAATCTGAAACTATATATATATATATATATTGCGTTATGCGATTTGATATAAATATATTCGATTTGATTTGATATATAATATAATTATGTTAGATTATGTTTATATATAAACTCATAAAATATAATCATATCTAATAAAACACTAAATCAAAAATGCAAAAAATCAGTAAAGAGAAATACAATAACTTTTATAAATTAAATAAATGTTTCAAATGCTAGTACCCGTATTTTCCTATATACAGACTATAAGGAACAGTTTTTGTCAATAATATAAAACTAATATAAAATTTATATATATATATATATATATATATATATATATATATATATACAAGGAATGCGCGAATAATTATTATAATACGATACGTTATTACTGTCTTAATTATAAAACTTTATTACTAATATCTCAAAGTTCTCAAAGCCAGTTTCAGTTCAAAGTATTTCTAATTTGTTTCTACAAAAGATTCTTAAAATAAATGTTGTTTGATAATAAAAAAAAATTGAAAACCGTATTTATGAATCTTTAATTATATAACAAATATTTTATTAATAATTGAATATCTGAAATATAAAATTACACGTTGAATGAAAGCTCATGATAAAATTTACTAGTTGAAAATTCGCCGACTCGATGAGAATGATCGATTATAACTATCATTTATCAAGATCTAGTATCAAAATGATTCATATTTAATCTAAAGTGTTCATTAATTGATCAATTAATGCAATAGTATTCTATTTGTAATTTCCAGTCTGGAAATACAACACCGATAATAAAAAGTATTTCATAACATCTTTATGGTCTATATCTATGCATTTTACTATTTGGAATTTTATTCAATAACAATATATTCCTATGTGCCTATATCTTCAATACACATATTTATAAAACAGTATTTACAAATTTACTAGGTTCCTGTAAAAATTACTTGTAAACAGTATTTACAACTTTGCTGTTCCATATGTTATTAAATGATGATCCATTATTAAGTTAATGTAAGTTTTGAGTAAAGATGTTCAATGTTACTGAACCATCGATGTTGAGAAAATAACACGGATTCTTAGATACGTGTTAAACAATCTTAAATATGCTAAGTTTTTAATGCTTTAATCAGTCTTTTATGATCTTTTACATGCCATATATTATGACACGCGTTTTAATTAATATTTGAAAATCTCTTTTTATTTAATATATAGTTTTTATGAACTATAGTCACTGATAAAATCTTGTTAGAAATCATTATCAAATATTTATGAGTGTTATTTATGAAGTTATTCTTTGAATTTGATTGAAACGTGGCAGAGAACAATTCTATAAAAAATAATAATCAAGCAAAGCATGTACAAGTAATATTATAACTTACGCAAATACGAAATTACACAATTTTCAAATCTTGTTATTTCATCTTTTGTCTGAGTTGGTACAGAAAAACAAGATATTACTGTACTTCGAATGCATATTGGTACATTTCATTTGATGCCATGAGGGTATTAATGTACAGTGGTGCCTCAACTTACGAGCGAGCTAACATGCGAGTGTTTCGAGATACGAGCGAAATTCGTAATGGGAGCTTTGAGCGAGTAAGAATTTTCTGGAAAAATTACAAAATGAAAATAAGAAAAATTTCGTTCGTTGTAACAAAGATTTTCCTACCATAGAAATATTTTGTCTGTTTTATGATAGTAAATTAATTTATTGTTGGTCATTTCAAATATATATATATTTATATTAACTGTGTAGTAACAATTTACATACATAGTCCAGTCATTCAAGCTTATATTAGGTAAGAATCTCGAAATTCGAGATAGCCATCTGTAAGTCTGTAAATACTTGTATATTGACATGCTAAAGTTGTCTCAAAACCTACATATGGTAGGGTATCAATATACAAGTATTTACAGGCTTACAGCTGGGTATTTCGAATTCCGAAGTAAACTCACTATAATGACTAGACTAACACAAATAATTAGAGGATTATTTCAACATTTAAAATTTTGACTATACATTAATAGTCATTGTAGAATTATTGTAAATGTCGAGTTCTCATTTTTTACTTTAATACATTTACAAAATATTACGTACTTCTGAAACATAGTTCTAAAAAATAGGGCCAGGTCTCTTGAGTTGAGGCATAAAATTATTGAAAAATATGAGCAATAAGCAGTTACGTAATGAATTAAACTCGTATGTCGGGGTACCACTGTATTTTGTTCATTAATGAGTACTTCTAATGATATTTGAAAATATGTTAAACAATAAAAAATTTACGAGTAATTAAGTATTATACCTACATTAACTTATTGTCAACAAGAATGTTTAGGTGACACCATCTTCAGTTTGTACCTGCTGTAGGCGACGTGCTTTTAGATCTTTTATTATTCTGATTTAACGTATCTAACTTTAGCATAATATCACTCCCATTGATATTGTTTATCAGATAATTATGATTATCAGGAAATACGCTACAACTGTTCCGACCATTCACAAGCAGTTTCACGTTCGATGTATTATTATCATTATTCCCTATGAGTATTTCTTTGATACGCGACTTGAACGATTGTTCTTTGTGCGGATCATCCTTTTCATCAATGTATTGAGATTTTTTAATATCATTCTGATTGATCTTTACCTGCATTCCAGTCGTCAAACCATTGATCGAATCAGGACGGTCGAGACCATAGCTGTTGCGGCAGTTCTTCAGCAATAACTGAGCATTTTCCGATTGTTTCGTGTATGTCTTGAGATATTGATTCATATCCATTTCGTCCTCGGATTGTTGAAGTGCTGATATTATCTCATCGAGCAACGGCCGCGTGCTGATATTATGTGGGCTTTCCTGAAAATATAAACCAATAAATACACCAAGAAATTGGATTTCATAATTCTTTTCAAATTATGCATTATAGTACTTGATCTAATGCTGCAGTAGGTGCGCTGACGTTGTTAATTGCAGCAGATGCTGCTGTTTTAGTGTTTGGCATTTGTTTCCAATTTTGCAGCTCAATATTCTGATTGGGCTCAGATCGTAACAGCAGCGATTCTGTGCAATCGCGTCGCAAATTACGAGAATCAAATCGCTGCGCATTGTTATGTCCATGATCATCCTCCCTTCCAGTGCCTGCTGTTGCATAAGCTGATCTATCGTTCTTCCAACAACGCTGCCTGGATTCTTTCCAGCAGAATGCTCGCCTGGTGTGCGCGTTTTTTCTACTGCCGCATAACACCAAAAATGTGCACAGAAGAACGAAGAACACTGATATGGTAACGCCTAAAATTATACCTGTAAAAATTTGGGAGATTTAACAATTATACACTTAAAACGGCACTTGGTCAACTTGAATTTGAACTTGTAGAATGTGAATTGACCAAGGATTTAATATCACTTATTTATCAATATATTACAGTATTTTGTCCATTACAGTTACTATTGCATTTCGTCTTTGCTGTCTTTATAATATAGCCATTAAATTTATTTTATTACCCAACATAGGATTCGGTTCCACAGGCGGTACAATGTGTAAAGGTAAAAGCTTGTATGATATTGGTTTCCCTTTTCCATCTTGCATCTCAACATACATTGTGATAAGAACTGAATTTGTAACATCCAAATTTTCAATCTAAAATTATATAAATCAGTAATCAAAAAACACTCTCAAAAAAAAAAAAATAGTATTTATTCTACTACCTTAGAACTGTAAGTTCCAACTGAGTGTGATTGAAAGCGACATTGCAGAAAACTGGGTCCAGAGCAATATCGTAATTTATATTGTTGTATCACTGTAAAATACATCGGCTGCAACCAACTTACTAGTGCAGTAGTTGTATTATATAACCAATAGGCCGACAAATTTTGAATTTCCCCATAAGCTGTAGTAAATAATTAAAATAAATTTATATAAAACTATATTAAAACCTAAATACCACAACAAACCTTTATGAATGTGTAATGTTCCAGAAATTTTCTTGAGGTCTAATAAATTGTCTGTATATTTCATTATGGAAAACTCGTAACTGTATTGAACTAATAAATCATTTATAACAATCCATGCTTCAGATCTATAAAAATAATCAAAATTTATATCATATTTTAATATTTCAATTTCAAATATTTCAATTTCTCATACCTATTAACACATTTGTCTGGCCACGACATAGAATCCTGTGCGGTATAACATACTTGATAAATTGTATCTTTTGTGTCATCGCATTCCCAAGAAATGTTAACAAATTTATTATTGAGACTTTGTACTTGAAATGTGTCAGGTGGAAAAACGATATAAATATTTGGAAAATCCTCTGGAGACATTTTAAAATGATTTTGCTGAATTCTTGTTTTAGTAGTGATTTGAAACCAATCAATGTTATCTAAATCTTGATCTTGAAAAATATCATTGTATGAAGCCAGAACACGCACTTCAAATCTTGTTGAATCTTTCACGTCTATAAAAATATTAAGTCTAAATAATTGAGACACAATTATATATTGAGATTTAAGTCAAATTTAGTTTACCATGAATGTGATATTTTGTTATATTTCCATTTAAAAAAATTTCTGTAATATTATTTGGTTTATTATTTAGACGCCATTGTAACAGAAATTTTTGAATCTTTGAACTTTTGGAAACTTCTGGAACAGACCACCGTACAATGATATCACTAATGTTTTCTGTATGTGCAGTTACAAACACTAAAAAAGAAAGAAATATAATAATACTAGATATATTTCAAATTATCAAAAAAGTAATATAAAATTTATTGCTACTTACATCCTTGTGGAGTGCATTTAACAATCCTTGATTGTTCACTAGGTGAAATCTTGCCTTCTTCCTTATGATACCTTTTGACATAAAAATCATACGAAATAAACGGTTGCAAATTAGTCACTTCATATGTGTGATGATGTTCTGTAAATTTTTGTTCCTCTGTTCCTCCAGCTAAAAATAAACACCAATTATTATATAAGCTGAAACCATATATGTACTTTACTACTATTCATGTGCATACCTGATTTAACATAATGCAATGTAAAAATATCATCTGCAGTTTTATCCCATTCCACAACTATCGCTGTGTCATTTAAAGGAAAACATCTAACACCCTTCGGTGCGGAATGGATTTTGTTATTGTTAAATTGAAGAATAGCAGATGCACTAACTTCTCCCACTGAATTATTTGCAATACATTGATAGATTCCTAAAAAAAATGATTTTAATCATTTGTTAATTTTTGTCATTAATAATTATTATGTATGTAACTACCTGCATCATAAGCTTGACTGTCACTGATAACCAAAGTGTTAGCTTTTATTTTAACTCGACCATTGATATATAAAGGAACTCCATCTTTGTACCATGTTATTTTTGGTTCGGGATATCCTTCAGCAGAGCAATTAAATCGAACAATTTTTGGTGATAATGTATAACTATCAACTGGTTTTGTTATAAAATGTGGTCGCGTATAAACTTGCAATACATATCTCTAAAAATTTCATCATCAATTATAAAAAAATATTTATAAATAATATAATTTGAGACATACCCTTTTATGATTGCTATTATTCTTATCAGTGCACTCATATATTCCAGCTTGGTCTACTTTAATACCAGACAGTCTCAAATCAAGTTTATTTTCAAGAAGCTGAAAATACCCGCTGCTTGAAGTGTAAGTCCAAACAACATTTTGGGCAGAAATAGCGCACGGTAAATCAATATCAGCATTTTCATCTACACTCACATTATGTGAATTAAGATGCGACCAGAACACATTCAAGCCAGTATTTGTAGAATTGTAATTTTCAGTATACGGTAAGTCTTTTTGAATATCTAATGTATAATTAACACTATGCTGTGTTAGTCTTAATATATTATTTGTGGTACTACAACTGAAATGAAAATTATAAATTTAATAGGGCAAAATCATTAGTTAATTGATAAATTGATTTTATAATTACCTATAGAGACCTATGTCTTCTAATTTAATATTGTTTATAATTAGAGAGCCTGTTGGCAGTAAAAATATCCTGCATATAAATGTAAACATTAGAAATAACGATAAAGTGAATAATTTATTATAAATTATTGTTACAAACCTATTATTAAGCGTAATTGGTGTACCATCTTTGTCCCATGTTATATGTGGTTTTGGTATAGACTGTACATCACATAAAAGCAAAATATTGCTCCCGATAAATGCTCCATCTGGTGCAGAAGAACTCACAACCGGACGATTTAAAACTATAAAAAATCGTTCCAATAAAAAACTGATTTTTGTCAAATGCTTTAATCTGTAGAAAATACTAACCTGGTTTCAGCAGGCGGGAAACGGTAGAGGCAATTGAAGCGTTCTTCTTGCTGGCGACGCAGCGATAATCTCCATAAACATTTTCTATACCATTTCCAAATCGAACCACCAGCTCGTCACTTGTACTGGACAACAAAACGCCGTCTTTGTACCAGCTGTAGGTGAGTTCTTGTAATGGATTGGCGATAGTACCAACGTGTCTGGTTTTCCTGTTTCGTTTCTTGTTCTTCCACGCATTTGCGTGTTTGCGTTTAGGTTGCCCATTTGTCCTATCATTGATGTTCAGGTCAGAGTTGGGGCTGCTGAAAATTGTCCTCCGTGCGCCTGCAGAAACGCTGGCTGATGTACGTGGCTCGTTGAGTCCACTGTTGGCATCGCCGGGCACTTGTCTCATTCCCTCATCGGTACCTCTTGAAAAACCTAGTAATTGTAGAGATTTGTTAAATAAACTGTGTTTTAATCAGATTTCTCCAACAAAGAAAACCCACCTTGACATTTTAGTTTGATGGACTCTGTTTCAGTAGGAACAACGTGACTTTGCGGTTCCACAAAAAATGAGAGCCTCGCAAAATTCCAGTCCGAAGACTGTGATTGCGAGACTACCTCTGCATGAACTGAAAGAATAAAATTAGAAGAATAATAAATACTTATAATTCAAACATCTAGGAATATTTATTTACATATGAATATGTTATATGAAAATGGTCCACACTCCGAATAGTCAGGGTGTTTTATAATAATCCTGCAATTATTATTATTTTTTTTTGAAGCAACCAAGACTTAACTAGTTCATTAGTAATATGATGAAACTTCCTTAACAACGTCGCTTTTTACAAAGCAACCCAACGGTTGGCCTACATATTTTTATTATTAGAATTTCTCTAATATTGATGATATATTTTTAATTTAAAGCAGCAATGCGGGGGAGCGGCTATTTTCACTTGTAAATATATTTAGATCTATATTTTCAACCAGCGCTCATAAAGAACGATTTTAAGATCATTTTTTTGTTATGTTTTAGCTGGCATGGATAAATGAGTTACAATATTGACATGAATAATTGATTTCGTGCTGACCTCAGATTTAATGTATGGTCTTTTCGTTTTATGTTTATGATTTGGCTTTGATATCGCGAAGCTGAGATTTTATAACAATATTTGATTGATTGTCGAAATACGTCATCCAGTTTTTTATTGAAATCAAAATAATGAATTACTAAACTTTTAAACAAGACTGTAAATATTTTTTAATTTTCTTCGTTATTATTTTCTGTTGTCAAAAATTATGCTTCAGATGTTTCAAAATATTATATCTATAATCATACAAACATTATCGAGCAATCCAAAACATTATTTTTTGCGTATATCCAAACAGATAATGTGCACTGTAAATGCAATAATATTTTTCAATTTTTCTTCGTTATTATTTCCTGTCTTCAAGATATATGCTTCGGATGTTTCAAAATATTTAATCTATAATCATGAAAACATCATCTAGAAATCCAAAATATTATATTTGTGCGAATCCAAACAGATAATGTACTCTAGCAATTAATGCCGTAAAGTATTTTCAATATGTTCTAAAAATAGAAATAAATTCCCGAATGAAAAAACACAATGGATAAAAAGAACTTTTTACTTTAGCCTATAACCGATATTATTTATTAATCTACTCTAACAAATGAAATGAATACTAAAATACCATTAATAGTATTTATTTATAGTAAACTAATAGCGTTCTTAAAATACTATTGAATTCCTCATTAATTAACACTATTTTAATAGCGCAAATGAAAACTGGAAATTTCGTATTGAAGGTTTTAATTGCGCAGTGATAAATTCACTGCGCAAATAAGTTGGATAAACATATGAAGTTGATAAATACGTTCACAGATTTTCAATACAAAGTGTATACATTTATTATTGAAATAATACGTAAAATATTTGCAAGTTTTTAGTCACGTTCTAGATATTCAAAAAAAAACGACTACTAATATTGCAATTCATAAGGAACCTCCGCGAATTAAAACAACTTTACAACATCATGTAACATGTTTGTCTAAACCACACATATAAATTTATTCTAAAAATGTAAATTATTATTGAGATACACACCATATTAAATCATGATTAAATTAGTAGAAAATGTCAAAGTTGTAAGCATCAACAATATAAGACTATTTTTAGGTAAACTTAACTCTCAATGACAAACACAATAGAAACATCTTTGAAAATAATAAATTGAATCAAAATGTAGATCAGAGATAAACTTCTAAGCAAATTAAAGATTTCAAAGAGAAAATTAAGAACTTATAAATGATAAAAAAATTCAAAACGTTCTTATGAAAAATCTGGAATTCGCTTACACAGTAGAGAAAGGAGCAAATACTTGGATAATTTTAATGATACAATTTTTCAAAAAAATTGGGTAAAATGGGGTTTAAAGGTCAGCGAGTAAAAAGTCCAGATATCTCAAAGACAAGTAAAGTTAGAAATTTGTCAACAACAATATTTGAAAGTAGAAGGAAAAATGTTTAAAACCAGCCATCACCTTAATTATTATAAATGGCAATGTTTGAAAATCCTTAATGAAAGTATTTTCTTTCGTTTTTAAATTTGTTGGTGGTGAGCACTGTTGTTTAGTTTACGAGACCTCAATATAATTTTTTAGTATACGTTATTTAATTATTTTATAAGAAGTATTTTCAATTTTAAGTAAGATTCAATAGTTCAGAAAAGGTGTAAACAGTAAGAACAGTAATTTAATTTAGAAAAAGCAATTTTTCAAGAGGTAAATTAAATCCCAACCCTTCTCATGAATATTTCTAGCAAAATACCAGATCTAGGTTATATACAGTGTTATCTCTGTAAAAAATGTATCCATGAAACTTGTACTTTACATTGGTTGAATATTGTATCTATTATTTCGAAAAATCCCTTAAAAATTAAAAATAAAACATTGGATCTGTTTGCCTTCTGGCCGTCCCATTTTACCCCGCCTATGGAGTAAAAAAGATCAGGTGACAATTTTTTGACAAACAGCCAAAACACAAATTTCTACAAAGATGAATTATCTGGGAGTTATAGTTATTTATTTGATACATGTTAATTGTTGTGATATAATTGGTTTCGTTTTCATAATATAATTGCCCAAAGTCAAATTGGACCTTTCTGCCCCGCTCTGGGATATGATATAATGTATGAAATATATATTGTTTACTATGAATTTATAATGTACACCCCATTCATATTTAGTCGTTTTACGTCTTTTTACTATCGTACAATTTCAAAAAAAAAACATTCACAAAAAAAAAACAAATGAAAAACATAATGTACTAAAAAATGAAACTATACATTCATTATCATATCTTACTACAATCTATGTTTTCCCTACAGAATTTGAATAACTTAATTAAAAACAAAGTCTAGCAACCACTGGTTCCTGTTTCTTTTTCACATGAGCCAGACTGATATCACGCAGTAAGAATATCAGATTTTAAGTCTAAAATATAATAACAAGTGAAAATAGCCTTTCTGGAACTTTGCTGCAGTATATATCTCATCAGGATTAGATTAAAAATCTAATAAAAATTCCATCATATACAGAAAGGTCAAACACTAGGTAATTTCTGGTTGCTGTTCAAACAAAAAAATATATATCTTAATACCAATCACAACACCATTTATTATTCGAGCCTCTCTATTCGAGCTGCGCATTAAAATTCATCTCTAAAAACTAACCAACGTCATTGGATTATGATTCTGCAAACAGATGCATTCGAGTATGTCATTATTATAAAGTATTCTACAGAGAAAATTAAATACTATTTGTTGTTCACAAACACAGGCCATGTAAATAACTGACCTGGTACAACGTTATATAGCTTGTGCTTTGCGCATTTCTGTACTATTTCTGCACAGACAATAGATGATTGCAAAACATTAAACTATTTGCGGTACAATAGTAATGATACATGCATGTGTAATATATATATATATATATATATATATATATATATATATATATATATAAGGGTAATCCTTAATATGGACATTTTCGAATTTTATTGCTCCCAGGAGCTTAAATGCTTCCAAATTGATAAAAAAAATATATAAAAGTTTTAACTCTTAATATTAAATTTTAGATATTGCGCAATTCAATCAAACTTCGTATGGAAATAGCATGGAAAAAATTTTGAAAATTATAAAAAAAATTTTATAGGTATAACTTAGAGACAAATGAATTAAAAGTGACAATTCGTGTAATGTTTTATTGAAAATTCGACGCTCTGCAAAACAGGTTTTTTATAATTTGTTTTGTAGAGCGTCAAATTTTGAATAAAACTCATTCATTTGTTGGCTAAGTTATATCTAAAAAACATTTTTAAAATTTTTGAAAATTTTCTCATGGTATTTCCATACAAAACTTTGATTGAATTGCACACTATCTAAGAGACAATATTAAGAGCTAAAATTTATAGAGGATTTTTTCTAGCAATTTGGAAGAATTTGAGCCCCTGAAAGCAAGAAAATTCGAAAATGACCATATTGAGTACCACCCTAATATATATATATATATATATATATATATATATATATATATATATATATATAGCGTTTTTAGACCGTGAATTGTCTTGCCTAATCTTAAAAAATTAACAATAAAAAATATATACATATTAACACATTATTAAATTACTTATTGTAAAATAATTAAACCCTGGAAAATGGTTTAATAAACATAAGATCAACAAATATGAAAAGTAATAAATTAGATGGAAGAAATTATAAAATGTGTCTAATGAATAGTAGTCGAAGTGGAGCAAATTAGCTACAATTTAAATTAAGTGTGTCATGATTTTATAAAAGTGTACAAAAAATATTGATGTCTAATGAAATCATCAATCAAATGTGAAGTATTGATTTTTAATTAAATACACTTAATTATCAAACTAAAATAATTTGAAATTTTAATACAAGCGTTTCAAATCACAATCGAATTAAAAGAAAGAAAATTTATGGAAAAGCTCTCCACGTTATAAGATTTATGTTTGCATATTAGTAGCAGAAAGTTTTTAGAGTAAATTGATATACCATCCATAATTAAACATATTTTCCAATTATGGAGTGTGTTAATATTCTGATGAGACAAATCATGGTCTCGATACATTTGAAAATAAATTTAACCCAAAAATAGAGAGTAGTGTATTTTTATTTACAATATTTAATTAATAATCGTTCCACCCTCCGATAAGACCATTATGCATAATAAGATTTCTCGCATAATACGCCTCTTTATGCCGGTCCCTGCACTTTGAAACATATTGTTATTAACCGTATAATATCCTTTCTTGCATAAGACGCGTTTTATGTACTGTTACAAAGAAGCTGGGACCACTTACAAAATTTATTTTCACACTGATATTTTTATTGCAATTTTAATATATTTTAATAATAATGTTTAGGCAAAACTTAGTGAAATGTAAAAGAATATTCGAAAACTTTTACGGATATAGAGACCAACAGGTATTTTGAATAATTTTTGTACAAAATTAAATTTTTTAAAGATGAAATGTACACTTTGATTGGGGGGCGTCCATTAATCACGTGAGCGAGTTTTTAAGGATTTTTGGACCCACCCCTTCCCCTTGGTGATACATTGTGATATTCAAAATTATCCCCGCGCCCCCACCAAACATCATGTGTATTTTTAGTTATGTGAAAAAACTGTAAAATTTTTGAATAAAGTAATTTTTTGTTGAAAATGTTTTTACAAAAAAATCAGTTAAAAAATAAATATACGTAATATCTTACTATACCCCTCCATCCCCCACGTGATATTTCGTGATTTTTTATCAAAAACCCCCCTCCCCCTAAAAACCTCACGTGATTAATGGACGCCCCCTTGAGCCAACAAAGTACCAGATCAGAATAGTGATCTAAATGATTCCAATATAGTATTGGAAATCAAGCTCTATAAAAATATCAAACTCAGAAGATTGATTGACTGATTTTACTAAATTATATTGGAAACATATAGGAATATCTCGTCCGTATAAATTTTATCATTTGTATTATTCCAATTAAAACCACCATTAAGTACTAAAATCATCATAGTCTATTATTCCCATTTGGACTAGATATCTTCACTTTTATTACAATTTGGACTATTATTAAAATTTTATTTATTGGACCCTTCTATTTCAATTAGTATCTATAAAATTAAAACTCTACATGAAAATGATAAATGATTTGATATTCAACATTAATATTTTCTTGTTAGAATTGCATAATTTGCTGATGTGTTATTTTATACTCTATCCACCGATTAATGCAGTCAGCAATTATTAAACTCTGAGAAAAATTATTGAAATGGAAACAAAACCTCGTCGTATTATAAAATGGCAAAAATAGTCACTAGAGAACAAAGTCCATTACAAAAATTCGATTACGTTAGATGAATTGTGATTTCGGCTGATATCGTATAAACAAATTAATATGAATCAATATTTTGAAAATATTTATGGAATTTCTTAATTGTATGCGCGTCAGAAACTGGTCGACTTTACTGAAATATAAAAATAACGCAGAGTAAACATTACATAAAAGTGAAACCAGTAAAAGTGTTTACTAATAAGTACGTAAAACTGCGTAGAAATCAAGGATATATATATATAATTTTAAACAGTCAACAAAATTAAGATAAAGATAAGAAAATTATATAAGTAAAGCAACACAACTATTTTTAAACAAATAAGATTATTTTGCACACAAAAGTGAAAATATAACTGATGATACTACATGTAAAGGATTTTTAAAAACATTGATGATGAATTGTATATAAATATTATCATGCTTTTTATAATATTTTTGATGTTGAAATATGTGAGTCTAAATCTTCAGGAAAATTCGATGCATTTTCCATCAAATAAATATTTAAGAATCTTTCATAATCTTTATTACTTCCATACGTTTCGACATAATATCCTGCCATCTTCATTGGATTAATTTAAATTTATTTCTTGTTAAAAAGATAAAAACATAAAATTCGTATGTATTGCCCTCAAAATTTGGACTCATAAATATATAAATCCTACCCAAAAGTCAATACATCAAATAAAAATTTAATATTGATCCTATATCATCTTCAGTGAACCACAAATTGAAAACAAAAAAAACAATGCAGAATAACCAAAATATAAATCAATAGAACTAAAAAAAGTAATTAAAAGTCTTACATTTAAATTGGAGTAACTTAAATGAACTAGTTGTAAGTATGTTAATAGTTATAGAGCTACTACATTTTAAATGAATATATCACTATATTATTAGAGTTACTCCAGATTCAATATACTTTTATAAAAAAAATGTCTTTCATATAAGAAACATGTATCATCGTGAAAAGACTTACCTTCTAACAGGAGTAACTCTACTTAACTAATTGTAAATATATTACTATAGCTAATTACTAAAGTTACTCCAGATTAAATATCCTTCTATAAAAAAATGTCTTTAATATAAGAAACATGTAACATCGTGAAAGGACTTACCTTCAAACTGGAGTAACTCTACTTAACTAATTGTGAATATATTACTAGCTAATTACTAAAGTTACACCAGTTTAAATGTCTTTTAATAAAAAATGTCTTTAACACAAAAAATATACAACATCGTAAAAGAACTTTCATTTAATCTGGAGTAACTCTATTTAACTAATTGTGAATATGGTATATTACTAGTTAATTGTTAGAGTTACTCCAAATTAAATGTCTTTTTACAAAATCTGAAGTAGCTCTACTTAACTAATTGTAAATATATCACTAATTAGTTATTAGAGTTACCCCAGATTAAATATACTTCTATAAAAAAATGTCTTTAATATAAGAAACATGTAACATCGTGAAAGGACTTACCTTCGAAGAGGAGCAACTCTACTTAACTAATTGTGAATATATTACTAGCTAATTGCTAAAGTTACACCAGTCTAAATGTCTTTTTTTAAAAAATGTCTTTAACACAAAAAATATACAACATCATAAAAGGACTTTCATTTAATCTGAAGTGACTCTATTAAACAAATTGTGAGTATATTACTAATTAGTTATTGAAGTTGCTCCAGTTTAGACGTCTTTTTGTAGAAAATGAACATGCATCATTGTGAAAGGACTTACATTCAATCTGGAGTAACTCTACTTAACTAATTGTGAATATATTATTAGTTAATTATTAGAGTTACTCCAGATTAAATGTCTTTAACACAAAACAAATGTGAAAGGACTGACATTTGTATTGTAAAGTAACTATAATGAACAAATGGTGAGTATGTATTCTAGTTAATAGAGTTACTCTAGTTAAAATGTTTTTTCAGAATGTTACAAGTTTTCTAGATTAGCTTCAATTAATTTCATCCATTCTATTGATTTATAGGTTAGTTATTTTGTATTCTGTTTTCTGCCTTATAAAGATTATATAAAATTCTTCCATTTTCATTTGATGTATTGCCCTGAAGATTTTGGTTCACATATTTTCAACATTAAAATTATAAAAAATATAATATATATATATATATATATATATATGTATGTATTAATCTCTATATGTGATTACTTCTCTATCTGTTATTAAATAATAGTCATTAATACGAATTGTGTGAATGCACTCCAGTGTGTATTGTATAATATGCTACATAATCGCGATTTGACAGCTTCTCTTATCGCATATTACAAAACCTAAAAGCATTCTTTCAATTTCTTAGAACCACTATATTATCTAGAAATATTCAAACACAAAATCTACTCTACCACAAATAACACAGTTAATAAATACAATAAGTAACAAATATAAGGTTAATGTTCTCTATGTAAATAATAAATAGTTGTAAAAAAAACTAACCTTCACTGGAAAAAAATACAGATCCTGTTATGAACACAATATTGAGAAAATGTAATGAGATCGCCATATGTTTTTAGTCATTTGGAACTGTATATTAATTTTCTCTACTTCACTTGTCTAACAACCTCACGCCATTTGCGATCTGACGCCATTGCATTTTATTTTGCATACATAGCAAAATATTACGCACTGCCATTTTACGGATATGTTTTGACCATTGTCCACAAGAACCATCACTTTAATTCAAACTTAACATTCGAATGTTCTTTCGTCTTTTTCTTCAAGAATCATCGAGAAACACGACAAATACTTATATTCAATCGTCCGTTGGAAGTCAGAACTTGACGTGTTCAAATTCACACATAAACAAATATTGTCAATATGATTATATAAGAATCACCGAATGTTTTGCTTTATTTTTATTACTCAATTTTATTGTAATTGCATTTCTGTCAAACGCATAGAAAGTTATTCGCGGACCGGTAGAGGGTAGAGTCGGTAGTGCGATTATAGAGAAAGAAAATATTTAAAGCACAACATTTTAGAACGTAATAATATACAAAACTTATTTATTTATACAAATACAACACATTCATATATATAATATATCTCATATATTATACTATAAATAATAATAATAATAATTTTTTTAATATATATCAACCAAGTACAAAGAATAAGAAAATTAATGCGATAATTGATTGTCAAATTTTCATAATTTTTATAAAATTTGTTGAAATTACACTTTATAAACCATTGTTTATATAATTTACTACATCACTTAGTTCAAAAATTTAAAAAAATGTTTGTTTTATTTTTATAATCAGCTTTATCCATTTGATAACAGAGGTCCTCAAATAGCTTTAAAAATTTGTCACATAAAAATGTTAATAAAATCTTTATGAATTTTTGTTCAAATATGTTATTATGAAATGTAATAATTATTTCAATTTAAAATCATAATAACGTTGTAAAAATTTTTAACGGTTTGGTTTGTAACAAATGATGGTTCAAATCTTTGCTAAATTTGAATCCGTAGATAAAAAAGTATATATTCATAAACAAAGCATAAATTCATAAATAAAGTCTAAAGTATATAGAAAATGTGCAAAATAATATTGATAAATGAATTAAATAAATTTTGTGGTAGCAGTTGATACAAAAAAGTTCAAATATATGATATTGCATATTGTATTGAACTACAGAGTCTTTAAACTACAAATATTATACAAAATTGCTTAATTTTATACGGTATTATATTATCACGTGTATTTTTTATATAAAAATATGTATTTATTCATATTCGTTTATTCATTTTTATTTATTTATTATATATTATATTCATACGATAATCATCAAAATATTTATTTTTGAAGCATAATGTTTATAATTTTTGAAATATTTGTCAAGAATAAGATAATGGTTTAAGGTGAGATAAAAAAACTGAAAATTATAATTTTATAAATTAATTGTCAAATAAGTGATTTTTTGTTTATATGAAAATGCATGATCTATTTTTAAAAGTATGGTGCAAATTAGCTCCTAGTTAGATTAAGTATGTCATGATTTTATATACAAAAACAAAAAAGGGTACAAAAAATATATATGTCTAAAAAAATCATCAATGAATTACAAAGTATTGAATTTCAATTAAAACTACTTAATTTATGGAAATGCTCTCCAAGTATTATTAGTGTACGTCATGAACTAAGCCAATGGTGTAGATGAGTGATCAAAAGCTATTTCAAATATCTTATAACGCTTTATCAGATTGTTCTTAATTCTGAATTATTATAAGTAATATATGATATTGCATTGTTAAGGATGTTTCTTATAATTTTTATATGTCAAGAAGTCGAAGTGCAGAGCTGTCAGCCATTATTGAACGACGACATCGGAGATATGCTATCTAAATAAGAGTGTTGTTTTGCGTCTACGCTTTTTTCGTTTACCGGCGCTGGTCGTGCGTCAGAGTCCGCGAACACGATTTGGCTTTGAGTTGTATGCATTGGCGTTGTGAATGTTCTGGGTGGTATGAATGCCTTCTGCTGCGCAGTCGGAATTTGAACATCGTGTGAGAAATATGGTTAAGTGATCCGTTCGGTTTTGTGCGTTTGAGGCGTTTTTTCAAATTTGTGTTCCCCAGCAGGCTTGTGATTTTGGCAATATCTAGTGACAGTTTAATGTAAAGGTTAACTCTAACTGTCGCCGAAAATTTCCAACAAAATTTTTATTTCAACCTTAAAATTTTATCCCTTTGTAATTTATTGTGATAAAATTTGATAACAATGGTGCAAGAAATTATTGAAGATAACTCGTCGGATTTAGATACAGGTGAGTCTTTCAGGATTATCATCTTTTTTATCTTATTTGATTTCCATCGGCCCTCCATCTTGACTTCGTGATACAGTCCTGTCGTAAACAAAGGGTTTTGTGTCAGAAATCATACGGGATACAGGAACGATATTAATTTGAAATCACGGTTGAATTTGAATAAATTAATAATTATGATCTGAGTTTTTGATCTCAGCAACAGCACATTTGTAATTGTGCAATCAAAATGTATCAAAATGACAATGCTGCTATTCATCTGTGACTTTAGTCGTGTATTTTTTTGGGTTAAACATTGAATGACTTAAGATTCCGTATGCTTTTTATAAACATAATTTAATTTAACCTCAAGTGTTTCAAATTGCTTCTAATATAGATTTCTATGTTTAACAACGTGACTTGTGTACATGAAGTATTTGTAGGTTAAAGCCTAATTGAATTTGTTGAAAATTCACAAAACTGTTTATTTGAATAATTATCGTTTCACTTGTGAATGACAAAACTAAAGCAAATTCCTAAAATAAATATGACATATCTTACATACATTAGCATAATAACAAGAACGTAGATGTATTTATTATATTACACTTGATCAAACATGTGTCATTGAGTATTTTAGAATCAGCAGATCTTTGAGTATTAATCATTATTTTAATTATTAGTCATTGTTTGTATTTTATAAAAACTAATTCGAATAAAAATGTGTTAATTAAACGTAGCACTTTGAAA
Source organism: Ctenocephalides felis (assembly GCF_003426905.1). Classification (NCBI taxonomy): domain Eukaryota; kingdom Metazoa; phylum Arthropoda; class Insecta; order Siphonaptera; family Pulicidae; genus Ctenocephalides; species Ctenocephalides felis. The sequence continues at coordinate 178,412,969 of NW_020538040.1, read as the reverse complement.
TCGTCACGTACCGCTCTCACATCACACACACATAATATACATATTTAAACATATGTAAATATTTGTATATATATATAGATATATATATATATATATATATATATATATATATATATATTTCATTATTTAACAGCCTATTTGTCGAAATAAAATATATTTATTAAAGTTGTACAGTTTCGAGATCAAAATGTGTCTCATCATTCAACTAAGTATACAAAAGTAAGTACAATATTATAATAACACAAATTGATCAAATTCTGTATACCAACACAATGAAGAATTAAATTAAAAATGAACTAACATTTTCAATCACTAAACACTAAACGAAAACGTTACAAATAAAAATTGTTACTTATAATTAGAGACATGTTAATGAAAAAATAATAAAAATCAATATGAATTATGTTTATAAAATTAATTAAAGAACAATAATAAATTTTTGAACCTCACATCTCAAAGGACGAAATACAAAATATTTATTTTATTAATTAATCAAATTCTGTATACCAACACAATGAAGAAATAAAAAAAATGAACTAACATTTTCAACCAAAAATTATACATTTCTGGGTTATGAAAAACACGTGAATTGATAATGAATGAATAATTTCATTCTCGATTCACGTGTTTTTTTTGCATAAACTTTACAATTTCAAATAAATATACTTTTTTATTTCGACGCATTGGCTGTTTATAATTAAAATATATTTCAACGCCGAACAGAAAATCTCATATGTACATATAAAAAAATATATGCGTTTGCACCAAATATTTAGGACATCATCAAAGGACCTTTTTTTGTAATACTTGAACATTTTTTTTCAATCAAAATCATTTCCTATTCCTAAAATTTATTTTTGTATGCATCGTGTTTTCGAAATTATACACAAAAAATTGTTTTCCATAGTCAATTCCTTGTTGGAGCAATTACTACAACTTGTTTTTTTTATTATTTATTTATCTTTATTTGTAATTCATTTTTATTTTTATTTATTTATTTATTTATTGTTTTTTCTTTTCTTTATTTCTTTCTGTGATTACTATTTTTTTATTATTATGTGTAATTTAGCCCTATAACTCAAAACTCTGTTGTATGATTTTGAATGAGTAAAAAAAAATTATACATGGTTTTATTATTAAATTATTTTTATGTGATATTTTATTTGAAGGATTTTTGCCAACTACATCGGTGATTTTTTTTTATTAAAGTCAATTCAAAGTATTCATTTTGGTTAAGTTTTGTTTTTAAGATTGTCTTATTTCTCTTAATATAATAAAGTACATTCTAGAATTTGCAGTAGTATTAGATAAATACTTCATTTGAAGATAACAAAACAATTATTTGAACTATAATATGTTAAACATAACTATTACTTTAAATCTAGATAATATTAATATTGGCACAAAAATATCACAAAAAACACAAATATATAGGTATATAATTAATATAATTAATAATGATACCCACTATCATTAAATTGCAGTATATTGCACTGAAATATATTTTTGAAATACGATATTAGATATGATAAAAAAATTAGCATAAAATACATATTATATATATATATATATATATAATATTTACAATGCTGGTGAATCATAAAATTGTATGCATAGAATTATTATTCTCCATGAAATTACCATGTTCTTATATATATATATATATATATATATATATATATATATATATATATATATATATGTTTTCATGGTAAATTTTTCACCATTTCCAATATTGTATTTTATGAATAAATTTCAATACATTATAGTTTATTATATAATTCAATTCAACAATTGAGTGTATTGATATCAATTAGATAAATGTGCAATAACGATTATAACTTTTGCATTTATTAATATTATTATAAAGTGTTTTACTTGTAACTTTGTTAGAAAAAAATTAGCAAACAAAAAGATAAATTTTACACTATTCCTCAAATATAAATTAATCTATTTATTTTTTGTATAAGTTAACTATTTTATATTTCTAACTATTTAGAATCATATTAATCATTTTAGTATTTTTTCGGAGAACTTTATAGAATTGTTTCCATTTACCTACCATTCAGTTTCATCTACATTCCAGGCTACTAAAAAAATAAAATATTATTAATTAAAATTGTTGTCAATTTTTATAAAATTTTGAAGCATGTACCTACTAACAAACATCGATAACAACAATTACTTTAGCAATCATTAAATGTTTAATATTAATTAGCAAATCAGTCATATGATTTTGTTTACATTTGAACTAACAAATATTTTGCGGCGTCATATCGTATACTGCGTTGTTAGGGCTGAGTTAATCAGATTCTGTAAATCAATCTTTTTTGGAATTGAAAAAATATTATTATTCAAACAAATCGAAGAATGATTTTTTTTATTACCATTTAAATTACAATCAATAATGTAGACTTTATTTTTTTTTGTCTACAGGAGACATTCAGCAATCAGATTGTAGTTAGAGAAAAAAATCTTAAATGATTACACAATAATAAATTTTTTAGTTCTGCAAATTATATTAACAGCAATAAGAACTTAAAGAATTTTATAACTTGTCTCTTACGTTTGAAGGGAAGAGCCTGCTATAGAGACTTTGCAAACATGTCTTCAAAAACTAGCCAAGAATATATCCCTAAAATTTCAGAAACAAATTCAATTATTTTCGGAGTTACAGAAGAAATAGATAACGGAACGAAAACTTAGACGAGCGATTTCTCGGTTTTTCATTTTTTCAGTTTTACTACTAATTGGCAGGAAAGGTGCCAAAAAAATTGAACGTCTTATCGAAACGAGACAAAATTGATTGTATTCAGTATTAAATTCTCTTCTATTTGAACCTAAAAATCTTAAAAAAAAGTAATGATGGAACCCACTTTTAAACAACCTAAAGTAAAAATTTTATCAAAAAAACATTATTTGTAAGTTGCGAAGAATTGGTGAATTTCTCACTTTTTGTTTGGATTTTTATAGTCCAGTCATTATAGTAAGTTCACCTCGGAATTCGAGATACCTTGTAAGTCTGTGAATACTTCATATTGACATCCTAAAAGTTGTCTCAAAACCTACATATGGTTTATGTAGGTTTTGAGACAACTTTTAGGGTGTCAATATACAAGTATTTACAGACTTACAGATGGGTATCTCGAATTCCGAGATTATTACCTAATGTAAGCTTAAATGACTGGATTATTTTTAACTAGAATCTAAACTAGTGAAAATGTAAATTTGTTTTGATTTTTTTGTTTCGAATGGAAATTGTGACTGCATCTTTTTCGCCAAATAACACCTGCACGTTCGTGGCGCATTGGCAAAATGCTTGTACCCGGCATATTATGACATATATTTTAATGAAAAAAATTGAAAAGAATGTTGAGATATATATCAATAAATCCTGAAAGTTTCGTTTCAATTAAATATTTATTTCGTTTCCTATAAATCCTCAAAAAGGCGATTGGCTGCTTTATATATGTCCACCAAATGGTATCTATCTCTTGGAATTTTTTATTAGTGCAGCAATGCCGGATAAGGGCTATTTTTATTTGGATACAATTTGCTATCTATATTTCAAGCGAAAACCGATGTCACTACTGCTTGACATCAGGTTGTCCGAGGCGGATATTGAATCTACAACTCCTGATTCAATCTTGCAGCTCTTTTATTATTTTCCTAGACAAATCATCGATTCCAAGAGGAACGAATTTAGAAGTGATTAAAGTTTCTGTGGGCGACCCGTGTAGTAGCATTTGTTGTGCTTTATATTATATTTCTGAGAGGCTTCCATCGGCTTATCTCAATTAAATCATAACCGGTACTAAAATTAAATACCACTAACAAACATACATATTTTGAGTCATATGGGATTGATTCTTTGTACAAAGTATTGCGTTGTTTATTCTACTAATTAGTGAAACTCCTATTTTGAAATTATATACGGTATTTGTGTATTTATGTGAATTATTTATGTTTTTGATTATTGACGTGCAAAACTGTATATGAGTCATTTGCAGCTAATTGGCTTTGGCAATTCTAAATAATATTTTAGCACATTCTCTCATAATATTCGTTGATACACATTCTTATGCGAAAATTTATAACATTGGGAAAACCTGTTATAAATACATATTTGAATAGTAAACAAAATGATGGCAAAATTATAGTTTCGTGATTTTGTTTATAATGTGCATTAATTACACATCTTGTGCGCAAATGTATACAACAATAGAGAAAACCTATTATAAATATTAGAGTAATGCAAAATGTAGGATTTTGAGATTTATATTTCATTATATGCATTTATACAAATGCATTTATTAAAATGTATAAAATGTTAGAAACAATCTCTTATGAATTTTGCAAAATTGAA
>NW_020538040.1:178387307-178407603 GCF_003426905.1 Ctenocephalides felis | reverse complement strand
TTCAATAAAATTTTAACTATACATACTTTATTTTAATTTTTGATCTAAATAAATTCTGTGTTACTCTATAGCTATTCTTATTAACTAATTAATATTCTAAATTAAACGGTTTAATATAGATAACAAATAATAATATCTAACTTTCTATACATATATATAATTTAACATACTTTCTGTTTAGAAAATCTATTTCAATATTGTGATAACAGAATGTTGTGATAACTATAGCAAATTCAAATATGTATTTATATAAATATTTACATTTTTGATTAATTTTGTGTATACACCAGTATAAATTGTCAACTAATTGGCGTTAGAAGTTCTAAACAATATTTTTCACACATTATCTCATACTGTATTTAAAATACTTTTAATTTTGTAGTTAAATTGTGCAAGACTAATTGGCTAGGTACTTGAATGAACGATGTCAATATTTTTCTATTTGTCAACTACGGTATTTCTTATATCTTTACTATTAATCAGATACAAATTAATTTTTTATTTGTGTTTATGTAGTCAGAAGTAGTAGTTAATTCGTACAGATATTTCTTCTACTTATCAGTTAATAGATTAATTATCTATGTTGTAACATTAATGTATTTAAACAAAATTTTCTGTGTTTCTCTTAGTTTGCATAACAAGTACGTGTGTACTAATGTACCAATTTAAAATTCGCACGAAGCATTCCCCTCGAGAGATTTGTCAATTGAACTGTGAATGTTTTTTGCACAGTACGAATGGCCTAAATAGTGCTCGACTATTGAACCCATAACTTTAGTAGCTGCACTAGGTCAATCTACTTAGTGTTAACTAAAGTGAAAACATCATTGTAAATATATTTTTTTTGAATAAATCATACACAATACGAATTGCGAATCTTAATAGCTTTGCAATTATTTTAACACAACCTAAAATTACATTTATATTTATATACCATTTAATAAAATCATTCATGTATATAAATTCATTCGGCCTCTACACATGTATACGTGTACCATATGTATAATCAACAAAGTATTTTTGGTTATCTCAACACTGCCCAATTCCTAATTGCGTGCTTATTTTGCATTTAGATATCAAAACCAGCAAACATCTCCATGTCGCATCGATAATAGAATTTGTTCTGTGTTTAGCAAGTTAACATTGAAGTACATACTAATTGAATATTAAGCTTAATGGCATCGTGCTATAAGGCAAAATTTTGGAACTTCCCGTACGGAATTAAATTTTAAAACTATTTGAAAACTTTGAAAAAATTGGACTTTTTTAAAAAATTTGAATTTTTTGTTTTTTGAAATTTTGTATTTTGAAATTTGAAAATTATTTGAAAACCTTGAAAAAATTGGACTTTTTTGAAAAATTTGATTTTTTTTGTATTTTGAAATTTGTCTGAAAATTTACTACTTTTTAACTTCCCGTAGGATAAGTACTGGTAATCGTCCAAAAATCGAAATTGAAAATTTTTACATTTCTCGACATTATGAAGGTTTCTGAACATTTTGGCATACCTCAGAAAAAATCGATGTGTGTGTGTGTATGTATGGATACAAATTTTCAGTCACGTTTTAGGGCGCACGGATCAACCGATTTGAATGGTTAAAAAAACATTCGATTTTTATTGATAAGGAGATGTGTTGATTAGTTTTTGGCAAAGGCAGGTCCAGCCGTTTCGGAGATACGGAACAAAGAGTGCAGAATATAGAAATCGAGTTTTTGAGAGAACGGAGTATTCGATTTGAATGAACTAAAAAACATTCAATTAGTAATGATTGGGAGAAGTGGTTATTAGTTTTTGGCAAAGGTAGGCTCAGCCATTTCGAAAACGGAGATAAATGTGCAAAAAATGGCAGTTTTTGAGAGAACTAAGCGTCCGATTTGAATGATTCAAAGAACTTTCTGCAGGTCTTGACAAAATAATTGATTTTGGTAAAAAAAAAAAATTGTTTTAACTTTTTTTTAATTTTTTTTTTTCGAAAAAAAACTTTTTTGTATATCGAAAATAATTCAGATTTTATTTTTAATTTTGGCTATAGTTCTAATATACTTCAAACAAATAATTTCAACTTTGCAATTCAGTTTATATAATTCTTATAAATATTAGACAATGTTACAATATTAATAATAATCTATTTGAAAACATTCAGTATTCCTCGAACGGTACGGGAAGTTCCATCAATTTGCCTTAAGGCACGATGCCATACACCCCACTAGTTTTCACTTTTTTCATTGGATTTTCGAACTGGACCTGCCTTTGCCGAAAACTAATCAGCACGTCTGCCCTTTAATACGAATCGAATATTTTCTGAATTAGTGAAATCGGTTGATCCGTGTTGCCGAAATCGTCGACCAAAATTTGTATCCACACATATATACACACACACACGCATTCATTTTTTTAAAGGTATGCCAGAATGTTCAGAAATCTTTAAAACGTAAAGATATGAAAAAAATGTTCATTTTCGATTTTTTTGCAATTACTATAACTTACCCTACGGAGAGTTAAATAAATACAAGAAATCTTTGTTTCGAATTGCATTTTTGCGATTTTCAAGAAACATCGGTTTTGTGCGAACATATGTGTATGGATTATACGTCCAATAAGCGCAGGCGCGTTACGGACTTTTTCTGGAGTTTGTTTCAGTTTTTAACCATGTTTTCGGCGACCTCGCAGGATCTCAGTACGATTTACTTGTTTTTCCTGAACGATAATTAAAATGAAAATAACGCAACTTTGTATGAGATGCGAACTGGGAGCGTCTGTTCTCATAACTGTATAAGTTGAGTACGTGCGAGGTTACAGTGGCCCCTATCGATAATATGTACACCCAGACGCAGTCCTTCCCGAACCGTGAGCTTAGCTCTCTAATTGAGAATTACTGGAAATTCAACTATTACTAATTTTAGAGCAATTTATCACATGGGTGTATTAAAAATAAAATCTCAGCGTTTGTCAGCAAACGAAAGTACATAATATTTTATTTATATAAAATCCAATCATTATTTTGGTGTGCGTTATGATGATGCATCAAATAATTAGAGTAAAAGTAAATATTTCATTTTATCTTGATGTAAGGCTTTCCCGTGAATTAGTATAATCATAATAATCAGAAAAATCAGAAGTTCCAGTTCTACTCAAGCCTGGACAGCCTTATGTCAATCAGTAGTGACATCGGTTTTAAATTGAAAATTTAAATAGCAATATATTTTCAAGCTAAAGTAGCCCACATCCATTATTTTTGCATTTATAAAGAATTCATCACTATTACAGAAATTGTAATAACAAAATTCATAATACGAGAGATGGGACAAATGTTTAAGTTGCCATCTATGAAAACCGGCGTAGCTAAGTGAGATCACCTTAAGAATTACCCTTAAAATCTGATCGCTGTTTTTTTTTTATTATTTTTTCTTATTATTTTTAGCGCCTATTCCATTAGGGAATATCAACAAATTTTTATGTAAATCTATATAAATATATAAACTCATCCAACATCGAATCGATCATCAATGGGTGACCTTTCGACCATTTTTCCTTTATTTAATAAACCATCAAAATGACTGATTGTTGTATAAGAACGACAGATTGTAATTCCTAAATGTAAAAAAAAAAAAACAAAAAAAAATTAATATTAATTGTATGTGGCCTTGCTGTAGCGATATCAATTTTAACTAGAAAATATAGATCTAAAATATTTTTCTATGTCAAAATAGAATTATCCGGGCACTGCTGTGCAATATAGTATGTTATAATCAACTGATATCGTGTTGGAATAATCAGCAATAATAAGTGAAGTATGTAAAAACCAATATGTTTTAGAACATTAAATAGATTAGGATATAAACTGAAAAAATGTAAATGGCTATATCGCTATGGCGAGACCAATAAAAAAAATTACTATTCAAAGTTTGGCTTGATTCTTATATCATTCAGTCGTAAAGCTGTTCTGAATCTAATATCAGAAAATGTTATTTTTATCTGAAGAAGGCACATTTTTATAGTTAATTCGAACTTATATGAATACAATTCTTCTATTTAAGTCTATTGAGTAAATATATTTATCATTTTACAATATTCAAATAATAAAATTAATTCCGTTTGTATCTACGCGGTGTATAAAAATAGACTTAAATTTATTGAAACGCAAATTGTTCCTAATTCGTTAACGGCTCGCGTCAATTTTATCGCTCAAGAATAGCACGCACACTTTTTCTGATTTTGTAGAGCGTATGAGTTTTATTGATAAAATAATTTATGCCGATTGTTTGTCAGCTTTCAATATTCTACAGATACGTTGTTTATTTAAAACGCATTAAAACAAGCTAGAATATTTTGCGGTCGTATAGTCGAGACATCAAACATCCATTACAGAATTACAGCGCGTGTGAGGTAAATAAGTTTGTTTTCTGAACTACTACGCATATATTTCGTAACACGCAACAATAAAACTGCATTTATTTGCATATTTTAGATTTAATGGACTATGCCACTTTTATAACTAACATCAATCCATATCATTCAAGCTGGTTAATAATTTACGCAATCGTGAATAACGCTAAATCGTAAACGATTTTTATAATCATGGCTGTAAGTTCATTAGCGGAGTGTTAGATTTTTCTTGGAACATCATAGTAAGAAGATAGTGAAATTCTTGGTACTGAAACCGATACCATATTCTTGCCTTTCTTTTGAACTACAATCAAAAGATTCGTATTTCCTTTGAAGCTGATGTGGTGATACTTCTTAACTACGTAGAATTTTGGTAGACAATCCAACGGTTGGCCTATTTCTTTATTATTGAATTTCTTTCCAATACTATTAGGAAATTTTTTTGGGTACACAGTAATGCATATTACTGCTATTTTTACTTGTAAACATATTTTTTATATTTTTAAGTGAAAACGATGTCACTACTGCTCTTCATCAGCTTGTCCGATGTGAGTACCGAACCTTGTACTTTTTGGTTAGCAGGCTAAAACTTCAACCACAAGGCTTCGGAAAACCCTTCGAAACCATCTCCAATTATAAATTCAACTTTTATTATAAAAACAAAACATAATTAAATTTAATTATAAAACTTAACGAAATCAGCCAGCATCCATAGCATGATTTTATTTTAATTTAATTTGAATTTAATTTTATTAATTAATGAGTATTTTATAGCTATGGATAGTTTAGAAGAAATTAATTATAGTTTAGTTATATTAACAAATATCTTAAGTCACTTAGAAATATCTATATATTTAGCTAAAATGAATTTAATTCATAATTCAATAATAAAATTAGTTAATCTAAATTTTATGATTAATACTATAAAGCATTTATACAGTACAGATTCACTACCATTTTCCATAAGCTATCTTCACAAATATTATAATTTATTAAAAATTCAATATTATTATACCGATGAAAAAATTGTTTTTCTTATCAAATTTCTTTGATCCTTTTCCTTGGATGCAATAATGCCGATAAGAAGGGCTGTTTTCACGTTGAAACGTATTTCCATCTATAATTTCAAGTGCAAACCGATGTCACTACTGCTCGACATTAGGCTGTCCGATGTGGGCATCAAATCGGGAACCTTTTGGTTAGAAGGCTAAAACTTCAATCAATAAGCCACGGAAAACCTTTAACACGTTAATGGCGACGATATCAGGAAAAAAATTACGGGACCATGGTAACTTTATTAGATAATTTAGTAAAAAGGTATCAAGGAAACCTAATGTATTGAAGAAAAAAAAATACAAATATTCCTGGAGTTACAATATTTTTCATGTAACATATAGGGCTGGCATGGCCCTATATTAACTTTTTTTTTTCTTTGCAGACATTTGTGTCTGACGTGGCTCATGTAGAACTTCTTAGCGTTAGACACATATGACTGGCATGGCGATTAACGTGTTAAAACCGATATCAATTTTAAAATTTAATTTTAAATAATGAAATTAGCCAGCATCCATAACGTGGTTTTATTACATAACAAAAGTGTATTAAATTGAATTTAATTTTATTAATAAATATTTAATTTTTTTTTAGTTTTCTTGAATGCTAATAAGAAGGGGCTATCTATATTTTCAAATGGTAACGATGTCACTACTGCTTGACATTAAACCAGCGATCAGGGAACATTTTTAATCATTACCCCAACATATTTTTGTCTAGGTTCGGTTCCCCGAACTGGACCGAACTTGGACTCTTCTGGTTGAAAGAACAAAGTTTTAACCTTTAAACCCCTTACCAATAATAAAATTTAATTTTAAATAATGAAATAAGCCAGCATCCATAGCGTGGTCTTAAAACATAACAAAAGTGTATATAAATAGACTTTAATTTTACTAATTAATATCTAAATTTAGATTCAAGATTACATTTTTATGATATTTTTATTTGCACTTTCAGATAACTCATTATCGTTTGTAGGTGAAAATAATTTAAACCACATTTTAATAAGATAAAAGATGAATACATTTATATTTCTGCTTCCAACTTTTAAATATTCTTCGTAGATTTCATTTGCTAAGTATGTTAAATGCAAATATTGCGTATCCTAAGGCTAATGAGCAGGGAAAGCAATGGGTTTTAGCATGGCGATTTTTGTTTCTGAATGATTAGTTTGCTTTGTACATATACGTATGTATATACATATGAGCGCTACGGCTACTTACGAACGCATCGATGTTTCGTTCCAGCTCAGTGACAACCAACCGGTTTTCGCTTGGGGGCCGACACGATAAAAAGAAAAAGAACTCTCGCTCGTGTATGCAAAGCGATGACACACAAAACGAGTAACTTCATTGCATTCTGCTCCATCGCTCATTCTCAAACGGTTTAGTAAAAATTTACAACAAAATATAATGGATAAATGACTTACGTTTAATAATTCGTTCACCTATTTCGTCATTACAACCTACCGACAGTCATTCTTAATAACACTATAAGACACCTCCAAAAATCAACAGTGTAATATGGTTTCTTTGTGATTTTTTTTCCATTATCTATTTAATTTATTTAATTTATACGATCAATAATGTTTCAAATGATATATATATCAATGAATTGTATTAGTATCAGATTATAGGTATACAAAATCTTATATACTCACTTTTTCTTATATGTAATATAATATGGAACAAATAAATCTTTTCAAACAAACAAACAAACCTATTTCGTCCGTTTTTAATCTATTGAAATCAAACATATGCTGTGAAAAGCAAAGTGCTTCTTGTATTCTTCATAATAACTTCTTTAATGCTACTAATTTTTTTCTTTTACTTGATTTTACTATGCTGATAAATAACCGACTATTAATTTTTTTTTCTTTCAATTTCCCTGCAATTAGCAAGTCGCTCAACGGGGTATTCTAGTATAGAAATAACAAAAAATCGTTTTTTCTTTCGTTTCGTATTTTCAGAGTTTTATTTTTAGACTATTTAATAATATGTTTACGAGAGATTTTTTAAAAATATTAATTATTTTCGGGGATACAGCTGTTTCACCATGATAATCCGCTTCTGTTTTCTTCCTTTTTTTTATTTTATTAAATTATAACAATCAGAGTCAGAATGACTCTGAGTTACAGAGCTGATATAAGAAGGAAACTAAAAAAAAAAAAAATAATAAAATAACTAAAAAAATAAAATAATTAAAGTTAAAAAAAATAATAATAATTACAACTCATAACATAATTAAAACTGAAGGTAAAGTTATAATATAAACTAAATAATCCGTGAAACTTCCAATGAACAGCTCACTATGTTATGTCAAATCCAAAGGATTTCTAGTAGACGGAGTCATAAGTAGAGGTGCTATAAGATGATTTGGATGGTTTTCTAGCTTGGAGTGATGGATTGAACTTCTGCTGCTAATTACATACTTAATAAAAGGAATATTGAGGTCGTCATGGATGACTTTATTACTTACATACCAAGGTGCGTCGGTGATCTGCCTTGAGATTTCGGATTGTATCCGTTGCATTAAAACAGTGTTGGACATGCTGGCGCAACCCCAAAGCTCTATACCGTAGGTCCAGATGGGCTTTATTACAGATTTATATATCAATAACTTGTTGTCAAGCGATAGGATTGATTTGCGCCTCCTTAGCCAATTCAGATCTGCAATCTTCCTTCCTTTTTTGCGAACCTTAAATAGCACTTTTCTCAAAACTATCTTTTTCAATACGATGCTCACGATTTCAAGAGTTCTACTAAACCCATTTACTTGAAATTTTTAAAGAATCTTCTTAAAAGAATTCTCTCTGATATATACTAGCTTCATCCCCTAATTAAAATTTTTACTATCTGTTAAAAAATCGTGAAACTCAAAAAGTGGTCAGAAAATGTATCTTTATCTTTAGACAGTCTTTAACGTTGGTAAATAAATTATAGAAAAAGTGTTAGTAAAAAAAAAAAAATGATTGCGTTGTTCTTTCCAATAATGTAAAAATTACGTCGAATTTGTGCCTCTACACAGAATACCCCCTTAAAGTATTCAAAATTAATTTTAAACTCATTGGAGTTTTCTCATAACTTCCAAATTGAGGTGAAAGATTTTTATTTTCAAAAAAAGTCATAAAAAAGTTTCTGCTGCTGTTTACAATTACATATTTGTATTTATTTTTTTATTTGAAAAAAAAATCACATATGCCATGGCACTTTATTAGATAGTTTAGTTAAATAAATCAAAGAGAAAAAAAAATGTTAAAATATGACTGACATGGTCATTATCGTGTTAAATCTGCACTTTCCCGTGGCTTAGTGGTTAGAATTTTATTCTTAGAAAGTTACAAGTTTAATACCAACTTCGGACAGCCCTATGTCGAGCAGTAGTGTCATCGTTTTTATTTCAAAAATATAGATATATAAATGTTTCCATAATAAAATAGCCTTCCTCTAGCATTATTGTGTCAAATAAAAAATTTTGCGTTACAAAAAATGGAATAATAAATTCCTCACATAGATAGAACTACCATTTGTCTTACTATTCATAAAAAGCCACGTTGTTTAAGAAGTCAACAAAACAGCTCATAGATCTGATCGTTGTTGTATATATAGAAGAAAAAAAATTAACTATTAATTTTATATAAGTCATTGGTTCATTGTCGACCGCATGGTATTAGTCATTGCTTCTCATGATGCAAGTAAGCTAGATTTCTTATAATACATTATTTCTTGTATATGATATCATAGATATTAGAAGAAGTTTATGCCTAAATCTTATGTAAATTTTCGTAGCACTTTTTTATATTTCTAAAATATTCAATGCTCGTGATTTACAATATAATTTTTAAAGTTATAGGTCGATAATTTGTATCTTTTATCTTTGAGAACCATTGTTCTCTTTTCACGAGGAAGTACATTCAGTCCTGAGAAACCAGGACTTGCTTTGCTGGTTTATGGTTAAAACTAAGCGTAATGGCCTGATTTATAAATTACAGCAAACAACATTGTATGTTGAAATCCATTCAAATTAACTTCATCAATTGTATTTTACATCGTTTATTTTGACTTTCGTGCGTTATTATGTGGAATTATACTCACAAGTATCAATTTTGTGTCGTTGACATATTATCTTTTTATTACAATCATGTGAAAACTGAATACATGCAGGTAATTTTAAATATTATAGTAAATTAAGGGCGCAGCATATTAATTATATATTTAACACCGATTTTGTCATTAGTTCAATGACGTGGTATGTAATCATGTAAATATATTTTCGTAGTATTTGCTAATTGATAGGTGGTAAGGTAAATTTCATTTAAATAAAATAATTACGTTTTATGCTGATTGCTTTGATATAAAAAAAACTAGTGGGGTGTATAGCATCGTGCCTTAAGGCAAATTGCTGGAACTTCTTCGAAATGGCTGGCCTGTCTTTGCCAAAAACTAATAAACACTTCTCCAAATCATTACTAATTGAATGTTTTTTAGATCATTCAAATCGGATGTTCCGTTCTCTCAAAAACTCGATTTCTATTTTCTGCACACTTTGCTCTTTATCTCCGTAATGGCTGGACCTGCCTTTGCCAAAAACTAAGCAGCTCATCTCCCTATCAATAGGAATCGAATGTTTTTTGAATCATTCAAATCGGTTGATCCGCGTGCCCGAAAACTTGACTGGAAATTTGTATCCATACATACATACACACTCACACACACACACATCCATTTTTTCTGAGGTATGCCAAAATGTTCAGAAACCTTCAAAACGTCGAGAAATGTAAAAATTTTCAATTTCGATTTTCGGCCCATTACAATAACTTACCCTACGGGAAGTTAAAAATATAGTATTTTACAATACTGGTCAGTTGAAGCTAAATATCTATACTGTGCTTTATGTTATTGTGTGAATGAATCAGTAGAAATTAGAAGCGTATTGCTGGTATAATTCACATTAAAGTTAATGATGTAATTAAAGTTTTTTTTTATTTTAATCGATACTTTTCTCCAAGAGTTGACTGCAAAGAAATTTAAACCTAGAAAAGCCATATTTCTAATTTGAATCAAGTTTAAGAGCTTAGTCAAAAATAATCGGGTTTCTAAGTTATATTCCATGTTAATCTATGATATAGCAGATTATAAACTCTTTATATTAATATGCATTTCAGATCAACAATGGCGATGGTTGAATTAAATAATGGGTCATTGCACGAAATAATTGCGCAAGTCATATGTAATTGCAATTATGCACACATATGTATTAAACGCACATACGTATGTGTACTTCATAGCCAAGCATGTCGTCAGCGATTCATGTTTTTGCAAAACTCGTACAATTTAGTCATGGTGAAACCTATTTATATTTTCTACAATACAAGTTGTATTATTTTATGATTGTAAATGACTAGCAAATTCATTATGCGAAGACCGATTGATAGTTTATTTATTTACAGAAATAGTGTTAAAGGTTCATTGAATATTATAATTGGTTTAAATGTACGGTTTCAAAACTTCACTTTCTTTAGAAACTGAATTAAGAATTTGAATATAATGCTGTTTTGATTCGGCAAATTTCGTTTTTATAATTAGAACACTTTTGTAACTTTGTCATTGGATAATGATATAATTTTTACATTTTGTGGAAACATACTCTTTAACACGTTAATCGCCACGATATGATAAAAATTTTCACATGGGCCATGGTCTCTATATTAGATAATTTAGTTAAAAATGTATCCAGGAAATCAGAGAATTTTTTTTTGGCAAAATTTCTTGAAAAACACTATTTTTTATGTCGTACATACCTGACTGACATAGCTTTATATTAAAACTTTATAACTTCCCACACGGTAAGTTATAGTAATCGCAAAAAAATCGGAAATGAAAATTTTTATTAATTAACCCAGGCAGGTCCAGCTGTTTCGAAGATATGGAGCAAAAAGTGCCAAAAATGGTAATATATATATTTTTTTAAATGGAGCGTCCGGTTTCAATAATTCCAAAATATTTTACTTTTATTGACAAAATGAAGAAGTAGTTAATTTTTGGTAAGGCAGGTCAAATAGTTTCAAAGTTCGTGTGAAAAATGTAAAAAAAGTAAAAAAAATGTCATTTGGCGGTCAAAAATGTACATTAAACATATGTACACCAAATTAGCAGATATTTTATAGAGATTTTAATAAGTTTAAGTTTTGTTTACATTTCTATGGGTTTCATACCCTTACGCGGTTCGATATTTTTCTCTAGAGTCTGCTCTACGCGAAAAAGTTCAAAATAAAAAAAACTAATTTTTCAAGGCCATTTTTTAAGAAAGTCAAACCTCATTTTCCCCAAGTTTTCAGAACACATGGCACGGTGCCATGTACTACTAGTCGTAGTAATTTCTACCATAGACATGGCTCATGTATAAAAATTCCTGGCGATCTCTACAAGGCGATGAACATGTTAAATCTCAATTTTACCATCCCGAAACAAATTTTCAATCACAATTTGGCTGTAAGCTCGATTTTCTCAATAATTTTTGTGGGAAAGTCCACTATGTATTTTTGATATATTGGCAGTAATGAGCCGACGAGAAAATTAATGCCACATGACAAGTATTGGCAAGCGCTCTTGAAAGGGATGAACCGGCTTATCGGTAAAAACTACTTGTTATTGAAAATTACACCTGTTATAATCAAATGTACTTGATCACAGATACTTCACACATTGTCATAAAAATTGAGTGATTTTTATCCAATTTTTATCCAATTTTTATCCAATTTTACCCAAATCTTGTCTTCATCAACTTCATTGGGTGGGTGTACACACGTTCTGAGAGCGCGGTGTCAGGCAGGGCGCTAGTTGAATTCCGTACGACGTAGTATCCGTTGTATTCCGACTTAACGTAAGCGACTGTGATTGTATTTGTCAAAAAACTGCGCAACAGATCTTATACCCGGCAAATACTTTAATAATTATATAACTCGTAGCATTCTTCGACCTGCTGAACTTATAAATATTAACTGTGCCATTAAATAAATATTTTTATTTAAAAAAATTACGTGTAACTTTTAATTTGTTATATTTTTATTACTGCTTGTTACATAAATAAAACAAGCTCTTAAATATTTATTGCCATGTAGTAAATATTTAAGAAATGTGCGTTTTGCGATAACATTTTTTATCAACTTGAATAACTGATGTAGTTATTTATGTGGCATTTTTATATTTTTATTAAAATGTACTGTGCGTGGGCGTATAAATAATATAATTTGATAAGATCAAGAAATTAAATAGTGCATTCACATTCAACACAATTAGATTTTTTTGTCAATCAAAACTTTATTAAATAAAAAAAATATTTAAAAAATTAAACTTAAGGGGGTATTCTAGTGCAGAAATTCAAAAAAATCGTTTTTTTATTTCATATTTTTAAAGTTTAACTATCTAAGAATATGGGTATGAGAAGGATTATTTTCGGAGATATAGGCATTTTACTGACTCGGTCTCTATACTGGTTTGGTTTCACGCAAAACTTTAAATGCGTTTTTCTCAGAACAGACTTTTTCACTACTGTTGACACGATTTCTCGAGTTCTACTCGACCGATTTACTTGAAATGTTCAGAGAGTCTTGTTTAATAGACCTTTCTATAGCCCGAACTAGGATTATCCCCAAATTCCAATTTTTACTATTTTTAAAAAATTCGAGAAACTCAAAAAACAGTAAAAAACACTTTTTTTCCAAACAGTCACCAATTTGTAAAAAAAATATTTTAACTCATCACTAGTTCGGGCGATTGCAACATCTTTGTATATAGATTAATAATCTTTTTATTTTTTGCATTTCCGATAGCTAAGAGGGCTGAAATCATGTCAAGACTGAGGTGCCAATTTTTTTAGACCACCCACTTCATTAGCTGCCAGTTTTTACAATTTTCAACCTTTATATTTTTTAATTTTTGTTTTGTATTTTAATAGTATTAATAAACAAGTGATAAAAAAGTGGATAGTAAAAACATTCATTGCTTTTTTTTACACTTTAAGAATGACCTAAAATTCATCGCTCTACACTAGAATACCCCCTTAAATACAAATCTATATATCATAAAGAGAATATACAAACGGATTTGACTTGACAATCATTCCAATAAACACATGGGCTTAATGGTTAGAACTCCGTGGACTTCCATTTGGTTTGTTATCCTCCTTGAACAGCCTGATGTCAAGCAGTAGTGATATCTGCTTTTTACAGTTTCCAAGTAAAAATAGCCCTTACCGAGTGTTGCTGTATCTAATTAAAAATTCACCAGCATTACAGAAATTGTTATAAAAAATTCATCACATGGTGATAAGAACCGTTTGGGTCGTCTTCTGAAAATTGACGTGGTTATGTCAAATCATCACAACTATAAGCTGTTATGACCCTTAAACTCTATTTTAAATCGTTAAATATCGCTATTCGAATTCTTATAAAGAAAATTAAAACATGAACATGATAATGTCTCATATTATTTCCCAAAACTAAAATAATTAAAAATTTAAAAGTTTAAAAGTTTAAAATAAGTAAATTAAAGAAAAGAAAATTGTTAAATAAATAAGACTTTTTAT
The DNA here is from genome assembly GCF_003426905.1 of Ctenocephalides felis. NCBI lineage: Eukaryota > Metazoa > Arthropoda > Insecta > Siphonaptera > Pulicidae > Ctenocephalides > Ctenocephalides felis. Next base: position 178,393,577 of record NW_020538040.1, on the reverse strand, counting down.
TGATTTTCTTTGAAATAAGACAATTACATTATGATTGTTAAGTATATAAAATCGGAACAATGACTACCATTTGGAGTTTTTTTTATTTATTTTGCTTTATTCGTTTTTTTATTTTTATTTGTGTTTTTTATTTATTTATGTTTTTTTCTCTTTATCTCCTTCTTTGATTTTTTTGAACTTCCCATTCGGCAACTTACAGTAATCTCAATTTTAAAAAAAAAAAATTATATGTTTACATCTCAAAACCTTCTGAACTTTTTGCCATACATTAGAAACAATTGATGTGTGTAGTGTGTACGTAACGTGATTGCTTTGAAACAAAAACTTCAAAATATTAAAAAAAATCAAAATATGAAAAAAATAAAAAGTCAATTTCAAAATTCTGAAAAATCTAATTTGTTCAATGTATTCAAAAAACTTAAGTATTTCTAAAGAGAATATTTTTTGGTACGGGAAGATTCAGTAATTTGCTTTAAGGCACGATGCCATGCACCACTAGTTATGTGTAATTTAGCCCTAAAATTTACACAGTTCTGTCAAAAACTCTGATTGTTGTATAATCTAGAATGAATAAAAAAATGAGATCTGATACTTCTTCAAAGCAAAAATTTTAAATGTTATATGTTTATTGTATGTAAATAAAATCGAATGATTTTTTCGTGCTACGATGCTCTTGTTCTGTTTATTTAGTAAATTTCCTCTGCAAACTGTGCTATTTGAAACACGTAATTAAAATAGTATACACAAGTTTTTTTTTTTGTTGTTTTTAACCAGAGAGAGAGCCCCCACTATTATTATCCACGTGTTGTATAATACGCAATTCCGCAGTGGCACAGTGTCACACTGTCGAGCGCGTATTTTTCTCTTTTCGGCGTTTCGCTTATATTCGCGTTTTCTGTATTGCGAAGTTCAATGTCATCGATTTGACCCTGAGATTTTTACACGATTCTCGTACCAGTGTTCGTATTCGCGTGTGTGAACTTCTCATACATATACGTCCTCATGTTTTTGTTATTTATTTATTAACATAATTGAAAATTCTCCGAATTTCATACTTTTAGCACAAATCATAACAGCAGAATGTATTGCGAATGTTTTGTCTTTATACACGTTTGTTTTGATTTCAACAATGCTAATTTTGTTGCAAGTTTTCGACATCTTCCTTCAGTGTTAAGATGAAAGATCTTTAAAGGGGATATTCTGGTCTAGATGCTTGAATTTTATGCAATTGTAAAAAGGGCAAAAAAATTTACTTTAGGTGACGTCCATTAATCACGTGAGGTTTTTAGGGGGAGGAGGGTTTGACAAAAAATCACGAAATATCACGTGGGGGAGGGAGGGGTATAGTAAGATATCACGTGCAATCATTTTTAATTGCTTTTTTCTTAAATCAAACATTTAAAAAAAAAGAAAATACTTCATTAAAAAATTTTACAGTTTTTTTCACATAACTAAAAATACACGTGATGTTTGGTGAGAGAGGGGGGGCTAATTTTGAATATCACCAAGGGGGAGAGGGGGTCCAAAAATCCTTAAAAACTCGCTCACGTGATAAATGGACGCCCCCTTACAAGTTTTTTTTTTTTTTTTTACAAGTTATAATTTTAAGTTTTGAGAATTCATAAAATTTTAATTTTGAAACAGGATCAAGTTTAGGATCTCAGTCTTCAGATTGTTTGGACTGCTTAAATCATAGGTGTGGTCAGGTGCCAATTTTTCGAGATTCGAAGCTTTTTTTATTACTATTGTATTCAGATTGTTATTATATATAGTAATAAATAAAAAAAAATGGGATCTCAAAAATTGGCACCTGGCCATACACATAATTTTTAGATCTTTCAAATGATCTAAAAAAGAATTATAAATCTAAAATAATATCGCTATCGTATAAACTATGGATAAGTTAAAAAAATGTTTTTTCACAAAAAGCGACTGTTTGAAAAACAAATACTATGTTTGCTCTATGTTCTCGAATTTTTTTATAAAAAGTAAAAATCGGAATTTAAGGATGGTCGTAGTCTGAAGATAACTCTATAAAGAACAATCCATAACATTTCAGTAGAAGTTGAGAAATCGTGGATGTATTTAAAACGACAGTTTCGAGAAAATAGCGTTTAAGTTCTGCTGAAGAAGAAAACAGATGAGGATTATCATGGTCAAAGAGCTATATCTCTGAAAATAATTTATTTTTGAAAAATTCTCTTGTACACATTCATTCATTCATTCTTGAATTTTTCAATTTAACAAAAACAAAATCGATATTTTTAAAATTCTAGACTAGAATAACTCTTTAAGATTATTTAAGATGTCTCAGAAAAATTTCGGGTGTATCGGGTCTCTAGATAATCATTTTCATATTAAAATTTTATAACCACGAAAACTTTGAAAATATAAAAAAAACGAAACAATCGATTTTTTTTAATTCTAGACCACAACAGCCATTAAGATTATTTAAGATGAATCAGAAAAATTTCAGGTGTATCACGTATCTTTGTTTAGAATATTTTTTTATATGAAAATTTTAGAATTTTTTTCTAATCACATTCTATACTGTCTTATTAACCACCATGGGCTACCCCAAGGATGATGAATAATAAATTAGTTCAAATCGAGCATCTTCGAAGACATCTTCCTTACCATAATTTAAACTTACCTCGTGGAGTGTTGTTCGCATTAACATAATGCCATAACATTAAGGATAGTTTACATTTGCATTGCAAAGTTTGGCGTGATTTGCTTTCAACGTAGAACTATTTGCTTGGATACAACGCTTTGAATGATTTTCCTGAATTTCACTTTCAATTGACTTTGCGTAGAGGGCGTGTACCTACTTCTATACAAGCGTGCGAACTGCGTACAGAACTCGATCTATACCCTACTTGTACAGGATACGAGGTATAATAGGAAGTTTTCTGTGACGCAGCACGTTTTCCTAGAAGATCAATAGTACAATTGTCATTTTAAAAGACATACATGCACAAAATATATGATTGAACACATTCTTAATATTGGAACACTGGACTTTTGTCTATGGAGTGAACTCTAAATTATTATTTTTTATTCTATTTTAACTTCTTATTCTCTTCCATGTAACAATAGCTTATAAGATTTGATTGTATCTTGATATCTATTTTAAAGAGACAAAAAGAAAAATCTTAATATATTTAAGAATGTGGTAGTTATTGATGAAGCAAATATCCAAAAAGTAATGTTTTTATATACTAGATGACATATGGTTCAAAATTTCTGGGACAGTTCATATTGTTTTACTCAAATCACACCATTACCGGTTTTCTTTCGACTGTACAATCTATCAAAATCGAAAAAGCTCACTGCTGGGTGAACTTTCAGAACTTTAATTTGACCATTTGCATTTATCCTCAAACTTACTGAGTGTATGTTTTTTATAAAAAAATAAAAGAAATAATATGGTATTTTTCAACAGAATATATATTCATTAACAGTATTAATAGAATGATGCAAATAGAATAAAAAGGTCTTTGCTAAAGCATTAAGCCACATAATTATTTTTACTTTTATCGGCTTTTTCTATTCAATGTTCTATATTATATAATTTTTATATAATCCACATTCATTTTTACATATATTTTTTATTTATTATTTTATATATATTATATATATATATATATATATATATATATTTTGCTTTTATTTTATATTGTAATCCTAGAAGATTATATATTTTAATCCGACCAAAATTTTATACCTTCTTATATATTAACCATTTCTGCTCATAGTTTTTTTTAGCAGATCGCATAATAAATAAATGAAAAAAAAAACCTTTATTCTGTTCTATTCAACATTCTACATGATATTGGTTTCAACTTACTTCTTCCTTTTTTACATACTTTTGGTATTTTTATTTATTTTATTACAAGTATATTATCAAATTTAGCATTCTCAATATATCCTAACTCCAATAAAATTCAATCTCCAATACGTCTTCTAACTTGGTATTGGGTATCAATCTGAATTCGAATATAAATCTAATTTAGTTTCAATAGAACCTTATTTATAGATGCTTTAGGTCCTATTTACAAATATACATACAAATGTATTTATCTATTGATCTTCATTTTTTTCATTTAGATATTTCATATATTTTGGATACAGAATTAGAATTACTCAATACCAAAAAAATTAATTACTGCAAAATACAAAGGTAAAACGATTTTAGGCCTAACACTAAGGTTTTAGGTTATTATGCAAGTTAAAGAAAAAATGCTTGGTAATGTTGATAGTTTAAGATCTGTTGCTTAATTTTTTAAAATCCCTGGATAATAAATAAGGGCAGTAGCAAGAACAAAATAAAGTATGAAAATAATCATAATGATAAATAACTTAGAAAGGAAATGTTAAATTATTTTGAATAGAACTGTAGGAGAAACAGGAAAAAATAATTGGAACTGTCGAGAAAATGTATATCAGATATTATTTGTGGGCTAATTAATTTCATTAGCAAAATATTGTTTGATAGCGAAATTGGCAAACTCATTGCCAGAAATATTGTAGAAACTTTGGGTTTTTAAAAATTTAACGATGATACTGTGAAATTGACGATCACTCTTTTCTAACCACAATTGGGACTAGATAAAAATGTTGTACTCTTAGGCGGCCATTGGTATTAAAAGAATTTGCAAGTTTAAAAATTCGTTTTTTACAGTCAAATTTCTGTGTTTCATAACAGGAATTCGACCTGGATTTGATATGCAAGTAATAAAATTTCTGTATAAAAATCATCTTCAAGGATATGGTATTAGTAAAATCCTTTATTGCATTCTATTGCGGTTCTTCTGCGTGGAAATTGTTTGAGACGCACATCAGAGGTCAGACGAATGATACAGCAGCATATGCACACATACATGAGCGTCTTACGTAAGCGAATTTTAACTTATATAATTGCCTGAAATTAGTTTACTATGGTCGTCAGTTCATAATTCTTAACATCTCCGAAATCAATTTTTAGATACATATCACTTTGTCTTCAAGGTCACAACAAGTGCTCATGTTTTTTTCTTGGAATGGGAATCTCTTATCTCCCGCACATGTATTTGTTATTAATTATTAATGTGCAATCTTTCGCTAGTCAATACTAGTTTAGTTGAAGTGTATACACATTGTAGTTAATTGTATGTTTTATATCATCTGAATTATGTAATTTTACATTGAACTTAAAATGATGAACTTTCTTTCTCTGCGTCATTTCATGCATCTTGTTTATCGCACTCATTACTTTCGTATCTAATTAACGGAATGACCCGTGGAAGCTTTTTTTTTAGCTTTGTAATTTATCAATTTTCCTGTATTTGTTTTGTAAGCAGTTTAGGAAGCTTTTTTATTTCATAAGGTAATCTATGTAATCAAATGCATGGCACTAAAGAATTATGTGAAATGATTTGATATGGTGGCCAAAACTAATTAATTAATTTTAATTGCCGTATTTATTGCCCGTCTTCTATAATTTATTGATATCATATCGGTTTCGAATAACGCTCGTTCTGCATATTTCAATCGCGATATGTTTGTTGAAATGATGGCGCATCAGCAGTCTTGATCTGATGAAAATTATTATAACTTTGTTTCAAACGTAACCTTGACATCGGTCAGACACTTTGAAGGCATAATGAATTTCGAGTACATCCTCTTGTTGGCCGCTAGATCCAAATATATTCTTACAGTACACAAACATTTCAACTACGTCGTATTTATTATTATGAAATTGAGAATCTTGCTAATGGATGAGGGTAATAAATTTTAATGATTTATACAATGAAAAGTCACATGTTTACAGAGAATTGCGCAAATAGCAGTTTATTAAATTTGTTGCTTCATCATATTTATCTCACATTTGTTAACAAATTATTAAAGGCGTTAATATGTTCATGTACCTAAAATGATGAGATAATAGTCTCATTACACATATTCGATTTATGTAGTTAACACTCGGTTGAGGTATTATGCAAAATAAAAAAAATAACCTAAATACAAAAATAAATGCAAATATCAAATGGAATATTAAGATTACAAATGGAATATTAGATTACAATACATACACCAAATAAAATTTATAATTTGATTGCTCGTTTTGGCATTTTTCGAAATCCTTGTTAACGTATACTGATTTGAAACATCATATATTTGATATGACAATTGACAATAACTTGTGGTGATAATAGAATGTTCAGTATTCCAATTTTTTTTAAATTATTTTTGAACAGCAATCAGAACCCAATAGTCCTATAAGCTGTT